>NW_024609837.1:41948219-42030644 GCF_016920785.2 Ixodes scapularis
ACCCTAGTCCAGCTTTCCTCTATCTGTGTTCTCACGTGACATGATCCGCCAGAGTAACTCGGATTCATTCCAGTAATATTTGGAGCACTGCCAAGGAGACACACTGCAAACCCCTGTCTAAATACTTGCACTCTGAAAACTAAAAGCAAAAAAAAGCCTCCCTCCCCCCCTTTCCAGCGCATCCTACTCTGACAGCTCCAGGCGGACCACACCAGACGCTGAAAGGGATTTAACGTCGACGTTCTGGACTAAAACGACTCAATAATCAGAGACTGGCGTAAGGAAACACACATAAAAAAACGCATACACCCAAGTAACCGTTCTTATTCTTGTTTTGGCCGTAATAGTGTGAGTTTTAATTTCCTTGAGTCGCAGGTTCTGATGCGCATATCATTCACCAGCTCATCCACACTTCAACTGCTGCGGTCAGTGACAAGATGAGAACGGCAGAGAAGTCTTTCAGTAGTTCCTTCTCAAACGCGAGCAGCCTACCTTAGGCTACACTTCGGTGTTTTGTGAGCTTCGACTGTGCACGCCCAACCAAAACACGACAGACGGCCATGAGCGCATGCTCTAGGCCGGGCACACGAGAAAGACGCCCAAAAAACCCATTCCCGTTTTAACCCATCCCGTTTTGACCCTTTCCCGAAACAACCTTCCCGTTTGAACTCGTCCCGTTTCGACCCATTCCTGAAACGACCTGCCCATTTGAAGTTTGAACCCGTTCCGTTTCGACCCATCCCCGAATCACCCGTCCCATTTGAACCTGTCCCGTTTCAACCCGGTTCCAAAACGCCCTTTTTATTTGAACTTGTAGCCGAAACACCATCTACGTCTGAGTCCGTTCCGTTTGAACCTATTGGTATAAAGCCCCACACATCTCAACCTTTTTGCGAAAAGTTCTAACCCTGGTTTGCGCATCTTTTCCGCTCAAGAATATGCCCCTAAATGGTGTTAACGCAATTGGTGCAAAGGTGCAGGCGAGCTATTTAGTAATGCTGTAAAATACTTTGCTTGTCAACGCATTCTTAAAATATACAACGCTTTCAGACAAGCTTCAACGAAATATATTTCTACTTGAATCACTTAAAATATTTCTTTCGAGATGGTCCCCAAAATGTGTAACTATGAAACGGACTATGTACACTACGCGACAACGTTACCGCGAACAGGATGTTGACGATTTTACTTCGAAATAGTATTAGAAGGTACCAAATTGTACCGCTTAGGTTAGTGGCCCAGATGAGCACTTTAAAGAACTAATAATATTGATAGCAGTCTTTTGATTCTTTGCGACAAACAGCGAAGACCAACAATCGCTTGTTCCCGCTAACATTGTCGCGCTCTGTACGATAATGAAGTCTTAGAATAATGTAGGCAAGCACTATACACAAAAATCAGCGTTACCTTAGGTTTTATGTAGCGACGCTATTTTTAGGTTACCCAAAGCGCTTGCGTACGTTATTCCAAAACTTCCTTATAGTGAACGGGATATTTTGAAGAGTAGATAAATGAGACAGATTGGCAGGTGTATGATTGCGACTTTATTTTCTTACGAGTTCAGACACAGAACCCTCGCGCACTCGGGCAAAAATCCTAAACCACAAAATGCTATCGCCTTGGTTGACGAAGTCGAGCAGGCAAATCGCGCCATCAGAGGGGTAACACTAAAATTTTGATAGTTCGCGGCTGTCCCCTGGGCCTCTCAGCACCACCATTTGCAAGCTGCTGTAGAGATATCACTTTCAAGGCCTCATCCCGTTTGATCAGATCGATGAAGCTGTAAATGCTCGGGTGAACCCTCCCTGACACAGCGTTTATCTTACGGTGCCATGTCTCCAAGGTTGTTTCGGGAGAGGGGGAAGTGAGGTGAACAAGGAGGACAGACATTGGACAACTGAAACTAGTCAACTGTTAACGAACAATACAAACGAACCGACCCAATTGATAATGAACGATGGCCGAAGCGGGAAGGTTCTTTCAGGAAAGGGCGAAATGGGAAAGGATGAAACGAGAAGGTCGTTTTGAGCCGGGTCGAAACGGGAAGGTACAAGCGGGAAGGTTGAATCGGGAACGGGTCGAAACGGGAACCGCCCCGAGCGCGAGCTGCCTACCTTAGGCTACACTTCGGTGTTTTGTGAGCTTCGACTGTGCACGCCCAACCAAAACACGACAGAAGGCCATGAGCGCATGCTCAAGGCCGGGCACACGAGAGAGACGCCTTGTCGCTTTCATAATGTCTAAGACTAAAGACTATTAAGAATGCCACTTATCAAAGTTAGTTCATAAAAAAGCTAATCTTTGTCTTGCTTTTTTCTGTTTTTCCCGAAAAACGACTGAAGGGAGATTATTTCTTCCAGGAAGAAAGCGCACATGTGGAGGCTCGTAATCTGCTGGTTCACCGTAGCCTTGTTCCTGGAAGCAACTTCAGCATCCTCGCAACCACCGAATCTTGTGATGATTCTTGCGGATGACCTCGTGAGTCTCACTGCAGATATCGTGAAACTAAGCAGAAAACGTCAAGACAGGTGGTTTGTCATGATGGTAAATGCGCAAAGAAATATCACGTTGCAAACGCGAGAGGAAGTCGATGGCCGCAACTCCATTCTTCCTCCTCTTATTCGGCTGGACAAGTGTGTCCGCTTCTTGCGCGGTGAAAAAAAGCGCCAAAAATACACGAGAACAAGGAAGCAGACAATACAGGGCCCGCTCACAACCAACATTTATTGAAAATCCAATCTTTTATATCGCCACGGTGAAATCCAATGCCACGGGTATTGCCGCTGTAGACCCCATTCCATGAGCTGTACTTATCGAAAAACGAGTTTAAACTATCAGCGCCGAAAGGCGCCATCTCGTTTCTTATGCTTTGTTTTCGGCACCTGTGCTTTCACCCTATAATCCTATAAAACCCAGAGAGTACATCATGACCCTGTGCTTTTAGTTTGTGTGTTTACGTGTTTGCGCTTGGTACAGTCTTTCACAGCGTTCCCCCGAAATAATGATAAAATATTATCCCTTCAATTTCCCTTTTAGTGGAATTGAACGGATAACCTAAAACAGGAGAATTCATCTGAAACATATACACCTTCAAAACAGGAGCAAAATTTTGGTATCGCCCGGGGAGGCAACGTAAGCACTTTACGGGAAGACTGAGCGCTTGCTGGGAATCCGATACTTGCACTCCTATTGAAGAAATCATCCTTACCCTTGGGAGCTGAGACACTTCTTTCGCTCTTTTAAGGCTAAAGAGTGTTTACCCCTGGGGAGACTTATTTTGCTTTTCGATGGTGTTCTTTGAGGCCAACTGTTTTTCTCTTCTTCGCGGGTATAGTGCCCTGAGGAGCAACTTTGCCCCGTTTGTAGAATGTGTATTACCCCTTAGGAAGACTTCATTCACTGGTTCACTTGGTGAAATATAGTTAAATCATTGCCTGATTGAACTCAAATTTAAAAAAAAAAACGTAATTTTTACCCCAGCAAAAGCAGCGATGAATTTTAACTTTAAAAAAGCTTTTATTGCAAAGTTTGCATCAACTCTCATACTGCACGTTGGGCACTGAGTGAAGCGTTCTTCGTTGGGGGCAGAGCCTCTCCCGCTATTCTTAGTCCGCAACTGATCAAGACAAGTTACCTTATGGTAGCTTTTGCTTGTAGGCCCACCAAAGTAACTTTCTGAAAATAAACATTTTATTTAATTTTGTTTCAGGTTAAGAACGGCAGGCTGTGCCACATTACGATACCCCTTCTTGCTATCGTGATGCGTTCTTGGGCGCTATTATCGACAACAATGTCATTGGCCGCGGATCCAAGATAAGGTGTTCGGCATTCGCCACGCTCTGCGTTTCTTAAATTCTTACTGACTAAACAAAACACAAAAAACTTGATGCCAAAGCTTTTATTAACTCAAAAAGTAATCGCATTCAATTCTATTTAACCTATAATCTATTATGACTTTAGGGCCCGTTTGCACAAAGTGCGGTTAAGCGCCAACCGTGGCTAAAGTTAGCCGTAGTACCTAGGAGAGGGATTTTTATATCACGTGATTGGCTCAGTAGGGATGTGGGGAAGCATGGCAGTGTCCCGGTCGGTGAGCGCCGCTCGCTTTGGAACTAATATATCATTGTAGCCGCAATATCGGGCGCGTTATAGTCAGCAATGAATGGTGCAGCTGTGCCTTACCTCTCTTAAATCGCAAAGAATGAGCAATGACCTCGCCGCATTTTTTTTATAGTCTTCTGATTCTGGCCATTCCTAACTTAAATGAACGCGATAATTGTCGGCATGGCAACGTCTTTGGAAAGTAGATTGCCTTGACTCAATCGGCCGGGTATTGGAAGCACAAAAAAGCAGACAGCGTCCCAATGCGCCTTGCAAGTGGGCTCATTTCGGTCTTCTGCGATGGGAAAGGAGGTGTGAACGTGGGAGAGGAGGTTGTACTAAGTTCTGCCTCCTTGGGGGGGAGGGGGGGGGGGGGGGGGGGGGAGTCGCGGATGTAAACATCTCGGCGTCGGCAATGGCGGACGTGCTGTAGGAGCTATGACTGTAGCCGTGAGTCCTTCGCGTGGTTGCTGGTTAAAAAAAAGGAGAAAAAAACGTTCCGCTTCTGTCCTGTGTGATTTAGAGGTCGGCTCCAATCAGGCCCTGTCCAAGGGGCAATGTTGCCAGAGGAAATGAAAACGTGCTGCGTCTTCGGATGTGGTGGGCGCATTCACAACGGTGTGTCGCATTTTAAATTTCTGGGAAGATTGGCAGATTGAGAGCTCTTTCTTGATTTGGTGGATGGTGGTGCATTGCCGTTCTTAGTTGGTGGAGCGATTTGTCTGGTTAATTCCGATAACGAACGAGACCCTAGCCTATTAAATAGGTGCGTAGTCCTCTGCACCTTGCACGCTTCGTAGAGGGACAAGCGGCTCCTAGCCACACGAAACAAAGCAATGACATATCTGTAATGCCTTTAGATGTCCGGGGTCTCACGCGCACTACAGTGAAGGAAGCGGCCTCTCTTTATTCCTGACTGTTAACACAGTAAGCTTAGAAAAATGTGGCTCGAGCAAATACGGAGGGCTAATTGAAGTCCATCGGATTACCCCCGAGCACGTGTTCGTCTGTTTAAATAACAGGGCATAGAAAAATAAGTTTCCATAAAATTTCGCCAAAAACAAAAACACTAATTACTTCTTGGTTTCTACGAGTCTACGACATAACTTCCGCGATACGCTCGACGCCGCTCGGGTAGCTCGATCGATCTTGCTCGGATTATCTTCCACGGATTAGCACAGCTTTTCATACTTTTACGACTTAGGTTTATGCCAAGCATACATACCCGAATACGCTAATTGACAATAGCCTTTTAGTCGCGCGAGAAAATTGTGACAACAAGCAGCGATCGAGCACTTTCGGGTTATGATGTGCTCACAGTAGCAATCGCACAGCCGCATTTGTTTAATTCCAGTCACTACTTCGGCTGTCATCTTTATTTAGCTGATTATCTTTGAACAATTCGTCAAACTCGATGTACCATTCACGAAGCTCGTGCAACTAAATTTTTAACATAGCGATGAAATATGGTGTTCACTTACCTGAGCGAGCGACCTGCCGCGGCATGCTGCTCTCGGGGCCTTGCAGCCACTGCTGGGGAAGGTTCGTCTTGGACAGTGCATTTATAGCCGCTTAAAATGGGGTAGCCGCCACGTGGCTGCACTTAGCGGCCCCGCAAGGGCACTCACAGTGACTCTCTAAAATGTCACCTTTATCGGAGAGCGTAATTTTTACCGTGTAGCTATTATTCTTAAACGTCGCCTGTACATTCGTTACTAGAGTGAAATCCTCTACCTCAAAAGAAAGTACGTACTCTTCAAGGCATTTTCCTTCGCCTTTTTTGAAGGCCGCGTTCTTGTCTGTGAAAGAGCGGTGAATCTCCGACAGACGCAAGAAAGGTAAAACAGCCATCGCTTTGACTAGCAGACGATGTAAACTGCGCCAACCTCGCCAACCTGCCGACACCGTTAAGGAGTGAGGAGTCTCGCCGCACACGAAAGGAGGGGACTTGCGGACGCTAACCACCCTCGTTCTCGGTTGTTAGCAAACAAACCTCGGCGCGTCGGCCACCTCGCCCGTGAAGTCCTTTGGCTTCGCACCTTGATACGTGTCTGCTAGTTGTTAGACAAAAACACATCGTACAGCTCGAGTTATTTCGTCTGCCCTCTCTGAAAGGCGAAGTCCGAGCTCGCTCGTAAATCTAATACAGCTGTTGACTAGCAGACGACGTTGCAAAGGAGCAGACGACGCTCAGATAGGGGGTCGCGGCGGCCCCATATCTTTCTAATTGAGCATATAAAAGTTTGGTGTTCTGACGTCATCACAGCCCCTGAGCAAGAAGCAGACGAACTTGCCCTCCGCATAGACCTTTTTCTAAATTTCCCAAGCACCGAGGTGCATGCTACGAGTGTAGTTACACGCGTTGCACGTGCTGGCGTCTGCAGTAGTGATTGTTCTAATGCAAAAAGTCTAAACCAAATTTTGCCGTGCACGCACGTTCGTCAAAGCCTTATTGTGTTTATTTACTTCGATTCTTTTATAAGAGGAAGGCCAGCACGCGTGGGCCGTAGAATTACATTTTCAGCGTTCTCCTCGATGCTTGGGTAATTTACTAATAGGTCTATTTTCACTGAAGCCGAATTACAGGTTTTTCAATTCATAATGGTGTTATATACAGTTCCTACATGCTGGCCAACCATGCTGCTCACTTCTTCCTGATCTTTTCTAGGAGTGAACTTCGTCGTCCTCTTTCGAACTTGGAAGGAAATTTTAACGAGGCTTTTCTTCTATTCAGATAGCCAAGCATTCAGAATATTTTCAAAACAAGGGTGAATTTAGTTTTGCCTTACCCAATATCTGTACCACGAGCAACAAAAAATGTGTCTGCTCAAATGTATGCCGCGCTGCGTCGCGAGAACCCGTTAGCACGCGTTGTTGGGTACCCCCTTTTTTGGGAACTTTTTCCACGGAAGTCACTTATATTTGCTACAACCAGTAGGTAACACCAGCTATCACCCTATAAAAAAACACGGAGCTGTCGCTCATCCAGCTCTCGCCAAACTTGGCTAGGTACTTGTAGGTACCTATGGAAGGGCGGTCTACTTTTAACCGCGTTTAAAGTTAACCGGCTTCGAGCAAACGGGCCCTGAAGACAAACACCAATGCGATCGCGAACGTGGAAACTGCGTACGCCGCACTCATTTTGTCAAAGGAAGCGACGGGGCCATGACTGGCTCGTGCCAGTCATGGCCCCGTCGCTCACGTTGCTCAATCACGTGACTGGCTCGCCTACCGAGCCCAGTCACGTGATTTCAAAATCCCTCTCCTAGGTACTGTGGGTAACTTTAGCCGCGGTTAGCGCTTAACCGCACTTCAAGCAAACGGACCCAGAACTGCAGACGAGGCCCTGTTTAAAATATTTAAGAGAAACAGCGTCACTAGGCCTCTCAGTACGAACCAACGTTACTAGATTACCTCAGTTGTAGAACTCCCGCGGAAGGAGCACCAGGCCCCTCACTCCTTTCGGCCCGCCTCCCGTCGTTTAAAGTGCCATTTAGATTTTTGCTCCAAAACTCTGCGTTCCGAGTACGATGAAACGTCGTCTAGGCGCTATGCTTCGAAACATACGTATTCCATAGACTGTACGGCAGTTACCATTGAAGTCGTCCCCCCAGAGCGGTAGCACGTCGAACGACGGGAAGCAGAAGCCCCTTGATAAAGGCGTTTCTTACAAATGCCGCCAACTATTGTTGTGGAAACGTGTAAGACACGTGCCACGAGCGGGTGCTCCGCCGCCATTCCCTTCCAAGGGCCGCTCATTTCAGTGCTGCGCTGCCATTTTCTTCCAAGAGCCGCTCGAGACTCGGACTTCGTGCGCACTGCGCCTTTGGCGTACGCTATAGGGAGTATTCACTGGCGGCCATATCCGTGTGCCCTGCTGCTGAGCGCGTGCTCACGGCGAGCTTCCGCAGTCCTTTTGGAGCGTGCATTTAGCACCATCAAGGTCACCGGTCTTAGCAGGCTATTAATGTGAGCTCGTTCTAAGCATGCGCTCTAAACATCGCCCTCAAATATGGCGCCCAGTGAATACCTCCTATACTTGCAAGACAAACGCAAACACATCAAGGGGCTGCACGGGAAGCAAACCGTGGGGGCAAAGGGGTATACTAAAGGTTATAAGGGGCAGGAGGGGGCGTCCCTATGTCCAATGCACGGAGCGAGGTGTAACGGATGTAGGCGCAGCCACGAACTCTTCTCAACCAATGGGAGCTCGTCAATGGGTGCCGCCATTGCTTTTTCGGGCAAACAACCCACGTTGCCATGGCATTGCCGTGGCAACGCTGTTATTTGCCCCATAATTTCACGGCGGCGTCCACTGAGTCGGTGTCGCAGTGGCGAGATTTGGAGCCCAACACTTGCCTGACCAGTGGGAAGTCGGTGTGTACGGACGCTCTCGGCGCCGCGCAGGGGGCGTCGTCTAGAACGAGTCGTCATAGCGCGGTCAGGCGCGGCTTTGGAAAGCGAGCTTGTCAGTCGTCAGGCGCGCGAACGCCGAGAATGGCACCGCGGGTTCAGAAAGTCGTACAAGCCCTGCTTCCAGGATGTGTTGGTTTCCCTCCGCTGCGATGACAATGCGGGCTTGCATTGGAATTTTTTTTCGGTGCGTCGATCGTATCTAAGTGCCATTCGGCGCGCCTTCAAGAGCTGATAACGCAGGTTCGCTCCATGGGACAGTTACTGCTTTCGCATAAAAGAAAATGCTCACGTGTGAACGCAAAACCCCACTCTACAGCAGAGGCACTGCTCTCCCTCCCCCCGTCATTCCTCACACACGCCAACCGCAGCAAGGCTCCTTCTCGCTCCCCCAGTGGGCACCGCTGTTCCGAGAAACCCACGTGATCACGATGAGAGCGTTCTCCCCATCGTTCTCGCTACGTCCCAACACTTCCTAGAAGCTAACTCCGTAGAGCTCCGATTCATGACGTCACAATGGCCGGACAAGGGAGGCTACGCCGATAAAAGGCGCCCACTCTGGTTCTCTTTTTCTCTTTACCCCGGCCGCGTCGTCTGCTCACTCAGGTCACGTGGTTTGTTCGTGCGCATTTAGCCGACATTAATATACGGTTTAGAGGTGCAGTTTTGTATAATTTATTACATATATATTATAAACGTAATATACAACGCGTTACCAAGGTTGAAAGTACCAAGTTAGTATTCATAATTATCCCGTAACCGCGAGACTACAGTGCAGTCCCGCTTCGGGACTGCCTGTGGTTTCGCGGTTACGGGATAATCATAAATATAAATAAATATAAATATAAATGTCGCCACCGGCTCCGGTGGCGACATTTTCTTCCTTCATACGGGCTCCGATCCTGGTAAATTTACGTTGCGTGTGATCTGCTGACTGTCTGAAAAAATACGCCGAGACATTTCAGAAGAGAAGGGAACCAGAAAAAAATCCACTCACCTCCTCAGGGAGCGTACAGGAGCGAGAGATGGGTCGACGACGTTAAAGGGAAGCTGAACCGAAATTTGGTATGCGACAAACATCAAAACATCACTCATGCAGCGATATATCGAACGGATGACCGTATTTAAAGGAGAAAAAACAAAAAGACGTGCATTTGACAGATGTGTCCACGTCTTGTTTCTCCGATAAATGTCGAGAAGGAGAGAGAACGGCCTCGCATCTTCTCCGCCTCACCGCCTTGAGGGGAGAAACGAAGAGAGGAGGAAACAAGATATCTTGACGTCACGCGCCTCGTCGGCCTCGTTCGATCTTGACTTTTTTTTTTTTTTTTTTTTGCCGATTCGAGATATCGTTTTACGAGTAGTGTTGTAGGGATTGTAGCGTCCCGCCTACAGCTCCGGCATTGTTTTCTGAAATCCAAATTTTGCTTCACCATCCCTTTAAGTTTTTCTCCCTCACTTCTGCCGCTGCTCTCGTGCTTCGTTTTCCTGTGTTCTCTTGACACTATACGGCATTTACGAGGGATAGACCTCTCTCCCTTGAGAGAAAGAGCGAGAGGCTTCTGGGAGTTCATGTTCAAATATTTTTGTGACGGATAATTGGGGTCGTATGAATACGATTGACAGCTGAGGACTAACTTATTTACGGGCTTTTGTTGGTCATGTGGGACGCGAGTAGAGAGCTCCAGTCGGTTGCTTTATTCTCGCGATAGAATGGAATCTCGTTGGTCGTCGTTATCCGTGTGCAATTGCGTCGACATTTGTAAATATACGGGGTGACATTAAAGTTTTCGCTGGAAGGTGAATAACAAGTCCATGTGCCATTGTGCAAATAATTTTGTACAAAATATGCATTCCTACAGCAATAATTGCGTGGTTCAATGTTTTCGACTTAAAACTATCACGTTTTTTTCTGTAAACGTATTATATGCATACCTCGTGCCATTTCATGCCGATTATTTAGGGGTGTAATATTTGCCCGTGTAATGAAACGTCTTATAGCCCCGTTGCTATGAGCAGCTTTCATTTGAGCTAATAAGACCGGGTTGTGTGACTACAAGCGCGTTGTTACGACGGTCGATCCAGGCGCGTTGCTTTCGCTTTCCTTTGCGACGTCATGAGAAGATCGCTACGGCCTCATCTTCTAGGAGGTGTACATCCACGCTCCTTACGGCGACGCTCTCCCTTCCTCCCCCACCCCACCCTTACGGCAGCCGCCGTTGTGAAAAACCCACGTGGTCGCGCTCTGCGGACACGCTCCCTCGCCTCCCGACTGCCGCCACCCAGGTTCCGTTCTCGTGTGCTCTGCGCGTCTCGACGAACAGCTCGCGTAAAGAAACTTTTGCTTCTTCCACCGCTGGCACGGTCACAGGTGCCCCCCCCTTCTGAAAGAGCGCATAATCCTTTCCCCCCCCCCCCTTCCCAAAAAAAAAGGATGCCTCTGGTTCTCTTTTCAACAAATGCAACATCTCGCACGATTGATTAACAAAGCACACACCTCCTCACTCACGTCTCCTATATCAATTCCGCTGAAAGCAAAGAAGCCATTGCAAGCATTTTACAGCCCACTGGAGGAAGGCAAATTTTCTTTAAAAGTCCTCTCCACAACGCAGCAGCTTTCGCTGTGAATTGCAGCACACTGTAATCGTTTGCATTTTTTTTTTGCACATAAAAAGTTTTTAATTGCTTCCGGCCACTTTGAGAAGTTCATTACCGTCAAGCATTTTCGTAAATATTTCAGCTGCTCCAGTAAACGGTTTATAACAAAATGACCAACGGACTTTAGCCTACGGCTAGCCATTTACAATAAGCCTAAAGTGTCCTTAAACGGCTGAAAAGAGCTATTTCTCGGCTCTAAAGAAAATTTAAGCTTGTTCCGTCATGCTGAATCTGGGAAACTCGGACAGCACAAAATGCATCATACGTGCATTTTAATGTGTAATGCCCGGTTACGGGGATCTTTGGCTGGTTCGAGTGCGTTGCACGCACCGTGCACTCATGTGCTTCGCAGTTTTATAAAAATTATCGAGTCATGTTTGAATCTATTCAAGACCCATGACCTGCGCAGCTGGCTCCCGATTTTTCATTCGGGAGCCAGCTGCGCGAGCCAACTGTCACGTGCTACCGCACTGGCTTCCCTGAGTCAACCCTGGTTCAGCTCAATCGGCTATCTATGTTTTATGTTGCCTTGACCTGCGTATAACTATTTTGTATACACACGGACGTGACGCTTTTCGCATGAAGTCCAGCTTTTAAACGCGTTTTAAAACGAACGAACTTACGCGGACAGAAACCCTGACTCGGGTGCCTGTGGCGAAGGACCTATTCCCACAGAACTTTCTTACGACAAGTTTTGTTCCCGACCTCCCAATGCCAGGGCTGGCACGACGTGAGCTACCACGGCTCTGATCAGATCCCGACCCCGAACATCGACGTCCTCGCCATGGACGGCATCATCCTCTTCCACAACTACGTCCAGCCACTTAGCACGCCCACTCGAGCCGCACTGCTCACTGGACTCTACCCCATCCACACAGGTGACCCCACTTTATTATGTTTCTTTCCTAAGTGCGGGTTAACACATTTCCGCTTCACTGCTAATGACCTAAGGCTGGCTCACACGCCTGCGTTAGCTTATGACGAAAAAACAGTAGAGAGCCCAGATTTAAGAGTCGGACCAACTTAAACCGTTCACAGCGTTTGCGATTTCGTGCGGACGCTTCCTGGGCAAATTGGTTTCGAGTGCGGATGCGCTGCGTTGTTGCGGGCGAAAAGGCCAACCAGGTACGGGGGCCTAGAGTGATAAACCGGAAGTTTAAAAATGACACTCCCCCCGGTTTCCGCCATGTTGTATGTGACAGTGACCAATGTTATTAGATTACCTCAGTTGTGGAACTCCCGCGGAGGGGGGTACCCCCCCCCCCCCTCACTCACTTCAATCCGCCAAGCGCCGTTCGAAGCGCCATCTATATTTTCGTTTCATAACTATGCGTTCCAAAGAGCCCAGCTGAAGCGACTAAAGGCGATCACAACGCCGCCATTAATCCTGCGGCGGACACTCGCGGAGCTGCACGTAACAACCATTTTGGCTTCAATCGGCCATTTCGCAGCCGAAACAGATACACTGGAAAGAGGTACAGGGAAGCCAGCCCCGTCTCCCCCAGCGGCCGCGCCGAGAATTTGCCTCGAAGTTAAGATGAGCCTAGGTCGGGACGCGCTACCTGAAATCCCCACTGAGGCATGGTTTGTTTTAAAACAGTATTAATTGTACCGCAAAACCTTGCAAACTAAAGATTTTAGAAAACATCACGCGCCCCTCATTTTGTACTAAACTCCAATAAAAGTTACTACCAAAAGAGTTTTTTCCGTTGTTTTTTACGTTTCTAGTACGTTGAAACGTATGTATCCTGATTCAGTTACCAAAGCAGCCGTCTGGCGGCGCGTCGAGCGACGCTTGGTGAGTCGTGGTGAGTGAGCCCCCCCCTCCCCCCCCCCCCCCTCACTCACCACGACTCACCACTGTTCGGTACTGTTCGTGCATGCGGCGTCTATGAGCAGTTCCGTAACTGAGCTAATCTGATAACGTTGACAGTGACCACTCGTCACGTCACCTAACAAGAGCCGTGACGTCACAGGTAAGATGGCAGCGCCCAGAGCTGGCGGATGTGAGTTCGTTCGGTGCGCGGTAGCCGTGATGTGCAGCTGCTTTCCGACGACTTCGGGCTTCTTCGTGCTCGCCTTCTCAGGTATAATGTGAAAATATGAAGGAATGGGACTTTATACTCCTTTTGCGCAAGATGGGGGGCTCTGGATCATCTGGATATTAACAACTGTGAGCAGGCACGTAGCCAGGGGGGAGGCCCGTGGGGCCCGGGCCCCCTCCGAAATCTTCCATTTTGCTGGGGCCTCCTCTCCCCCCTCCCCCTCATACAGCATTTTGTCATGGGTGCCCCCCCCCCCCCCCCCCCCCCCCGAAACAAAATCCTGGCTACGTGCCTGCCTGTGAGACAGCACCAGCCGTATCGCCGTACCGGTGCTCGGATTCCCGGATGTGCTCGAGGATCGATGGAAATTTCAGTGCTGTTAGCATGAAATTTTCGCATTCTCTTAGCTTTGTTTGAACGTTGGAATGTCTGAGAATCAACACGAAAATGTTTGCGTCGGACGTAGGGCCTAGGGAATTAGTTTCGACCCTAAGTAACTGCATAATCACAGCATCTTTTAGCGAGGAACCTCCTGCGATCTTTACGTTTTGTACTAATCAACAATTTTACGATATAACTTCTAGCATAAAATATTCGCATTTTTCTAGCTTCGTTTTAACGTTGGAATGTCTGAGAATCGAAGCGAACGGTATACGTCGCGTTAGGGCCTAGGGGAAGTTCTTTCAGCCCTGAGTCACCTTTTGTGATAAACGGCGGTTCACATTCGATCTCAATACTTTCTTGAAGGCAAAAGTTGGCGTTTGCTTAATTGACGTGTACGCGAACTCTTACAAAGCATTCGAACCAATCATTCGCAAAAAAGGTAATTAATTATGTTCATAAAACAGTGTATTTGTCCCCTTGGAACTGAGAACATAGCAAGTCTTTACATTTTTTATTGATCACTGCACAAAATGTTGCACCCGATTTCCCTTAGAAATTAGTATTAGTAGGCTTTTTAGCTTGCCGATCGGTATCAATAGTCCACAGTGACCTCCATGTGTATAATCATACCCCTCTTAGATGGTACACTGCATGCCTTATTAATTCCAATGGTCAACGAGAGCATGGAAACGTCACCTTAAAATTTATCCTAGCGGTATCCGAATCAATCCGAGGTCCGAGCAACGCAGGGCCGATTGTCTCTTTCATGGCAATATCCCCGTCGATCACCGGCAAAATGCACACAGTTCCTCCGTATTTTGACGTTATACCTACGTAAGACACCACGCTGAATTTTGAAGTCGCTATCGACAGGCCTCATATGACGGCTTCCGCATCTGAAATCAACTCGCTGAGACGAATGACAACGAACAAAGCATCCGACAAGCTCCGGCCAGTGCTCCGGCCCAACTGGGGCCAGGCGCTGCCTGGGCGCTGCCATCTTTGCTGTGACGACACGTGTTTGGTTTGGTCACGTGACGAGTGGTCAAATTTGCGTACAATGGCAGCGGCTTTATGTGGGTCATTTTAGAGTGCAGGCCGGAACCGGAACCCCTCTACCTCGATGGAAAAGGCAGAGATACCTGCAGATATCCAGTGCTATCGTCCTCTTCTCGCAGCTCGTATTGCAAGCGCGAACCTTTAAAACACGTGACACACTTTAAGAAATACCTACGCGTCTAGTTACCTGCAAAACACTCAAAGGTTCAATCTCTGCGATCAACAAAATAAGCTCAGCGAATGATGAGGCGGAACATCGGTTTAGATCTAAAAATGAAGTCTGCGTTGTGGCATTACGCAATGCAAAGCGTCATGCTTGCGTCGCGTAATGCCACAGCGCGGACTTAATTTTGGGGTTTAACCAGATGTTCCGCCTCACCATTCGCTGAGCTGATTTCGTAGATCGCAGATATTGGCTCTTCGAGTGCTTTGCTAGTAAGTAAGCGCACAGGCATTTCTTAGAGTGCACGGATCAAGCAGTTGGTAACACTCTGAAGTCTGGGCGCACCGGAGAGCACTCTGGCGCCACTTCTGAGGTGGTCCTGGAACTGTGATTTACTCAGTGTTCGTCAAAGTACTCGAGAAAAGTATTTAAGTTAAGTACTAAATACCTGCTTCATAAAGTATTTAAAATACTTCTCAAGTTACTTTCACTCTAAAGTATCTGGAGTAGAGTACAAATACTAAGAACTGTAATTCAATTACTTTTGAAGATATTTCCGCATTGTATAATTTGTATCGACGTCAGTGACAAATACAATTATTCAGTTGCGTAACTGGTTTACCAGAATTGTTTATTAGCATGCAACAGATGGTGTTGCATCCTTCGGTACCGATGACGCTTACCAACATTAAAATGGCGACACTCTCAGTGTTGTCAGACCATCAAGCACTTTCGCGTAAGGTCTGTGGCAAGCGTTCCACGGCATCCCTGTAGATGACGCCATGATGTCCTCTCGTCGAAGGCGATCACGAGAGGTAACGCCGGAAATTCAGCAAAACAATTTTGTTATCCACGAAGTGTTGGCTCAACTCCTCCTAGCCGATGTGCTGGAATTGTTACGTCGCCGTCGGTAAAACAGACACCAATTCATCAAGCAGAATCCTATCAATGCAGTAGTTGGAAGACTTCTATGACCACCGACTAAAAGGGTATGCAAACTGGCGGCGTGGTCCGTGAACGGCTCACCGCTCCGTGAAAAAAGCTGGACTCCCTTTCTGTGTTTCTGTTTGTACACGACAGCGAGCCGTTGCCAGCCGTGGGGAGTCCGAGAGGGCAAAGCGATGTGACTGGCCCACCCCCTGTCCACGTGCTCGGTGCGTTTCGCTGCATCCGGGAGTCGGACCGGTCGCCCTGCCGCCACGCCCGACCCCACGCAAGTCTTACCGAACGAAGCCTTGAGCTTCTCTCCACCCCGCTCCTGGACGCGTTCGGTAGCATTTAGTGGTTTCATCGTGGAACACGCTATGGGGAGCGAAACGCCGTATCTTTCCGGAACCTGTAGTGGCGATAAGTCAAGTCTCTTCGGCTTTGTAGTGAACTTTCTCCGGCTCGCCACGACCACGGAGTAAGTTTGCATACCCCTAAACATGTCGGAGTTGAAGTCCGACTAACACGACGGACTTCAACTTAAACTTACGGAAACAAACATTCAAGGTTAAGTGCATGTCATGGTTACCAACGGTTTAAAAAATAACTTTAATATTACGCCATCGTGGTGTCGCTGCTGTCGGCACTGCGCATGTGGAGATGCTTCGCCTCAGGCGAATCTCGTTTCTGCGCGGGCTTCTTTATAAACGGTATGTTGGTCGATTGTCAAACTATGCGGAGTGCAAGTTTGTCTGCTTCTTGCAAAGTGTTTGCACTGACGTCAGAATGCCAAGCTCCGATTGGCTCTGACGGAGGGCCGGCGGTGGGTAGACCTCACTGCTGGCCGCCTTGAGGTCTACCCACTATCCATCCAATTGGAGCCAATCAGAGCTAGGCGTTTCTGACGTCATCGTCGTCCCTGCTCAAGAAGCAGACGAACTTGCGCTCCGCGTTCCTTCGGCACAGGCACGCAACGTCTTGACATCGGCAGCGCAGACCCTATCGGTTTGAGCGTGGACTTCACGTTGCTACCCCAGCACCTCCGGGACCTCGGCTATTCCACGCACATGGTGGGAAAGGTGAGTCTAAAGGAGTCATGGTGTGCCGAGCCCGAGCATCTCATTATCGTTCAGCAGCCAATAAGATTGCGACTTTTGCCGATAAGGACGCCGAACAACCAATCCCAAAGCGAGATCATAATAAGTTATATTCGCGTTTCTTAAGCTCTCAGTGACTCTAGCAGACAACTTTACAAGCTTAGGAGCCAGATCTGGTGTGTCACCCACGTGAGCACGCCAGCTGTTATTATCTAATTATCGTAAAAAAATATATACCTAATAGTTACGAACACACGAACGGCTGCAGAGGTGATCCGTGTTTGTTTGACATCATCAATTTCTATTATCGAAAGTTTATCTTTATTTTTTCCACGAAATTTCATTATCGCATTTATTTAGGCTTGTCATATGTAAAACCGCGAGCAATTAACTGTCCGTTCAAATTACCTTTAGTTTCACAGATTGTGCTCGCCTTCCAATAGACTGCAACGGCACCCTGTAGGACGTGATCTGAAACTACGTAAAGTACAGTCTCTAGCAATACTAAAGATCCAGTCAAGGAGGTAAGTTTCAAGTGGCTGTGCTAGATTTTCCTTCGCCAAGACCGCATTGCTTGAGATGCAGATACGAAAGAAGCTTTTTTCTATATACGCTCTCTCCAAAAATCAAGCACCTCTAACCAACATGTGCACCACCGCATAAGCTTCTGCAGGAAATAGGTCTCTCGTGTTGGCCGGAGATAGTACATCTTCTAACACCCTGAAAGTGACAGGTTATTTGCCTTCAAACTGCGCGCCTTCAAATATATCCTATATCTGCGTTTGCCGAATGGTTGATGTGGGTGCTTTAGTTCACTTGGGAAAAAGTTGCGCATGAGCCAGAAGAATTGTTGAAGATTCTTTAAAACATTGTGTACGCCAACTGACCTATATCGAGAATTCGCAACAATGTTTTAAACATATCGCTTTGAATGAGTCGAACTGAGCTTGCGCTGCTGCGCGTCTGACAGTGAAACATGGATGTATGGATCGCTTGGCGGTAGCTTGCGCCACCTAGTCTAGAAACATTTACACACACCCCATTAAATTTTGCTCTAAATTCCGGCTTTATTTAAATCGTCTGAGGCGCCCGCAGTTGTCAGACTTGACTGGATCTGATGGAGTCACAGTGGCCAGACTAGCTTGAGAAACGTCTATAACATGAGGTTGTGGTTGCGACACCGTTTCATTTTATTGCAAACAGTGGCATCTAGGCTTCTGCAAGGACGAGTTCAAGCCCACAAAACGTGGCTTTGACACTTTCTACGGCATCTACAACGGCGACTCCGACTACTGGACACACTTCGCGAGAGACGTAAGTCATTTTGTGTCCGACGGTCTTCACAGTAATTTTAAAGACAATAAAAAAATCTTACCGTCGATTTCAGAAACCTCACTCCAATTGAGGCACTCCTTCACTTTCTCGAAAAAGTTGAGAGGGCCGGCGCCTCAACTGAAATAACGTTTGTAAATTCGGCGGTAAACAAAATTTAAAACAAACAAACTGAAGTTCAGGATATTTGTGCAATGAAGTTCTGTCAAAATATCAATATATGACGCATATAAATACTTCTTTCTAGACTTCATAGCCCGATCACTTCAATCAATCGTTTTGGCCCACACCAAAAAAGATACATATATGGCAAATGGAAAAAGCCGTTAAGATATTAAACAGCAGAGAAAAGATAAAAAAGCAAGCTGGCCTGCAATACTCTTTAGCAATAAGTACGAAACGTAAACATAGCCCGGAAGTTGAAACAATGTAGTAAGATTGACCAGTAGTCGGTGTCACGCGACACAATACCGTGCGAGCTGCAATCACAGGTCCCTAATCCATCTTGCCAGACTTCCTGCGTTCTCGTATGACCCACACGTTTTCCAGACTACGCGTCCAAAAATGAAACTCAATCACTGTCAAACGTGGGTTCATGTGTCTCGTGACCGATCCTTATTACGAACCCCTAGGTGTACCGTGTATCAAAATACCAGCTTGACAATGATCGAGATTCCTCTTCGACGCGCTGTAAAGCATGCTGGAGAAAATCGGAAGCCGAGTGTCTTTTAAGGCACGTGAAGCGAAAGCTTGAAATGCAGAACTCAGGAGTCCCGGGCTCAATCCCTGCCCGTTTCGATCTGGATGAGCATCGTGCCGGCGTGCAGACGTGCAATCACAATTGCGCGATGCACATTAAAGACCCCGAGCTAGCAGTGGGTACTGCACTGGCTAATTTTTTCATCCATAGCGGAGACACCAGGGGCGCCTATTAAGGCTCTGCTATACTCCGGCGTTGAGCGCAGCGAAACACAGAGCGCGCCTTTCATTGGCCGACGAGCAGGAGCTCGATATCTGCGACCAATCAGTATCTCTGTGCGCTGCGATACGCCGCGTTTGCTATACGCTCGTTGTCGGAGTATAGCAGGGCCTTTAGAGCTAACTTCACGTCGTCTAATACATGCACACAACGGACAATTACTATTAGCGAACGCGCGACTTTGACGTGAAGCCACCGCCGTTGGGCTGGATTCTGCGCACGTGCATTGCTGACACCTGGTGTGAGCAAACGCGGGCTTGTTTGCGCACGGCGCGCTGGCGTATAGTTCCAGCTTAGCAATTTCGAAACTGTCGACTACGAGTCTCTGTTCGTACCACCGAAACCTGTGAAACCACCATTCCTTTCAGAACAACATCGACGTCTCGGGACACGCGCTCAAGGACGAGAAGCGAGCTCTGGTCGAGGAGGCCGGACGCTACTTGACGAGCTTGTTGGCTAACCAGGCAGTCCAACTCATTCACAACAGGCCAAAGAACAAGGTGCGTAGCGGTATGAACTGTTTTTACAAGGAGGCATCCTGGCAGCCACCATTCCAAACGACGACGCCTTCACGCGTGCCTCCTTCTCTTACCCAACTCGCATGGACCCACACTGTTCCCTCTCTTTCGCATGCGGATCCATTACTTTTGTAAGTGGTTGTATGCGGTCTACCGGGACCGAGATGTTTCCGTGGTGACCTCCTTACGCGACGTCGCGACCAGAAATCGTCGTACATGTGTTTCGCGCTTAAGTCTCCCATACGCGCAATTCCTACCGTAGGGCCCATCGTTCCACATTGGGTGTGCAAAAACGGTTCCCTAAAACTCCCTATTGTCATTGGCGGACGACAAGCTCGAGGGTCTGTATAAAAAGCACGATGAAAACTTGGAGCCACCGTATGTGCTCAAGTACAAGAAGTCGCACCCGGATTTCTGAAATTTCCCTCACTTACGGCGATGAAAGCGGAATGAATCCCTACCAAAGGCGTCACGATCAGCCCTTGGCCAATGGTAGAAGGTTGACTGCATCGACGCTTCGGGTGGCGCAAGTCGCCATTACGCCATTTTATTGCTTACTGAACGTAACCGTTCAGCGTAGTGAGGAAGAAACAGTCCAGTGGCATGCGCTCTTTTACCACCGTTGGCAAGCGAATGAGGCACGCACCGTGCACAGAAACACCCAGAATGGCGGTTGTCAGAGAAACCTTCGGCTCACCGCCCATAAATTAACCTGTGGTCGCGCGTGCACACTATAATGCACAGCGCATCTCTAAAGCCGGGGTCCCGCTGCTTATACGTCATACAAAAGACAGTCTGGATGCGGATTGGAACACGAGTCACCGCGAGGTCCGTGCTTCGAATGCCGCAGGGCAATGCGTTCAAGGAGAGACTTGGAACGCGGCATTCGAGCCACGGATATTGCGTCACTGGTATTTGCAGACTGCCTTTTGTACAATGTTTGAGCAACGTGACTCTGGCGTCAGTCGAAACGAACGAAGGGTCGTGCCTCGAATACCAACAACGTACGGGCGTGTGGAACTGCGATTTGTGCTTGCAAATCGGGGGATACAGGAGGCGACACAGTTAATTAACACAAACAAGCGATCGGCATTTTCTTTATTCTTTCATCACTTTTAAAAGGTTCCATAAAAATGAAAGACGTTTACAATTATCTGTAATGCCGAATTAGAGCGCAGCTCTTGAGGAGGAGGAGGGAAGGGTGCGGGAAGAAACTTGCAGGGAAATTGTGGGACTATTTCCCGGTAAATTTCCTCGCTAAATTTTGAGGGGAAATTTCTCAACTAAATTTAGCGGGAAAGTGTTCCGCTAAATTTAGTGGAAAAAATGTTCGCTAAATTTAGGCGCCGTCTGACGTCACGAGTGTAACGTCACACGTGACGTCACGTGTGACGTCATTATATGAAAAGTCCCATAATGCAACGCGCGGTCACGCCGACGGCGACGGCGACTGCGACGCCGCTCAAGCCGGAAACGGGCGCCTAAGAGCTGCGCTCTAAGACATAAAGTAATAACTTGTAGTTTAAGAAACTCAGGGCGCTGCGAGTCCCTGTCGTCAAGTATCGCTGCGCTGTGACAGAATTGCGACATTAGCCGGTAAGAATGGCAATAAATGGGTTACGCATAACGAAGCAAGAAGAGTGAGGAGGCTAAGCCCTTGATTTCAGCGACTGTAACGTGCCAGAACGCTAGAAACGCTAGAGGTTCAGCTGGCGTTAGTGTCTACGAGACTTCCGGTTGCAAATTGAAGCAGACAGCATCCAGTCTACTTTTCCAGTCTTCCTGTGTACTCCTATGGGAAAACGTACGTGAAATTTTTCTCTTCGCCAGGAAATCATAAAAATCAGCGTAGTTGTTTTACTCGTGGGGGGTACTATGTAGCTTTATTCACATTATAAAAGTGTAATTTATTTAGTTAATAGTTTTTATTACTTAGCGATATTTAAGTTAGCGAAAATTGAGGCTCAGGTCTATGTTGTACAGCATGATATGCCAATGCAAGCTGTGAAATGGCGATACAAACTATCAATGATTATTGATGCACAGCTTGTTACTAATCCAAAACGTGTTCCTTGTTCCATAGCTCCATGCTTCGTACTTGTCGTCTGTTTTGATTCTTTGGTTTGGCAGACATTAGCATCCTTTTGGTGTTTTGTCAAGCAGATTCACTCTGTGCGCTTCATAGCATTGACTTTATTGGTAGACACGTGCCCTATAAAAGCAGTCTGCAACGTCAACGCGTATTCTACATATGTGTTTGGGCTATTTTAGCGCAGTGTTTGTCGCCATGAATTCTAAAGAAAAATTCTCTGACACATATTTTTGTTAATTCGATTGTAAAACGTTCCAAACTTTTTATTTTGTCAGAACACTAAGCTGCATATGCTCTTATAATCGAGCGCGAAGATAAAACGCATTGGGGTTTTCCCATAGGAATGCATCAATGGAAGTCAAATTTACACTGGTTGCAGTCTGCTTCAAAATGCAACAGGACACTAGTGCCGGCCTGACTTCTAGCGTTTATTGTAATATCTATATGGTTCCTCCGGGTGGCAAAGGCAAAAGGTGAAATTACGTGGTATACCCAGTTTGTGTTTAAGAAGAAAAAAACTAAAGAGGTGCGTGAAAAAGAAAAAACGAATTCGAGGTCAATTACAGAGTATTTTTATCCCGTGAATCCTATTTTCACGTTCGTTTTCCCCGAAGATGTAACTCAACGCGAGAAACCGCGAACAACCACTGACCGGTCGTTACCGCCGTTCCATCATATACCGAGATCTTTCGGCCACCAAACGCTTGTCGCTCGCGTCGCTCGTGTTTTTTCTTACTTCTTTGACGATAAGAAGAGCGCGCGCGAGTAGCTTTGATAGGCGCCGAAGATGCGCCAGAGCGGAGATTCCGAAAATGCTGCATATGACGTGGCGCTCTGAGAAGGCTATATATAGGGGCTTCAGCGGGGTATACTTTGGAAATAATATACTGCAACCTCCATGCACCAAATTAATATATATATATATCAGAATCAGAATCAGTTTCTTTCTGTCACAGCGCTTTTACACACACGTGACAAGGGGGGCCAGGAAAAAAAAGCTGCATGTTTGCAGCTTGACGGGGTCCTGCCCCCCAAAACACAGGGCAGAGCGGCACTGTCATCAAAAACACACAAAAAAACACAGTGAAAATAACTGATGTAACAGGACATTTAGCAATATATTAAGTATCGTCTCAATACACATTGAAATAGATAGATATAACAAACATAAGACAAACAATCATTTATTACCGGCAAGTTTAAATTTTACGGACATTTAACGAAAGTTTACCAACACTCATCTCCAGACACGAAATAAAAACACAATAACGATAACTTATATAAGATATCGTATAAAATAAGTGTCATTGAAGATAGGTTGTGCTTCAACAGCAGACTGAAGTAGAAGATATACCAAACATATGCCAAACATTTTCACTCAATATAAAGCCTGAGCTCTATGGGCATTTAATGAAGGATAATCAACTTCTTGGGAATATAAGGTGTTCAACAGTGACGGTAATCTGTAACTCAACCTCAGGAAGCCAAAATTAGTTCTAGATGATGGGATTCTCCATATATATATATATAGAGAGAGATAGAGAGAGAATCAAAAACGCACTTGAATGGTGTTCATTTGGCCTCCAGAATCACGAATACTGAGATTGTATATATATATATATAATCTCAGTATTCGCGATTCTGAAGGCCAAATGAAGACTATTTAAGTGCGTTTTTTTCATTCCAAATACAGAACCGCCTCAGATTCCCTTAAAGTTGCAAGCGCTGCTAACGCAACGGGCCGATCGGGCCAACCGAGTACACACCAAACGGGCAGCGTCACGTTGTATGTCGTCTTTTCTTACATGTTACCATCGGATAAACCTGTCAAGCTCAAGCAGCGCCAAAAAGTGCATCGCCTTTGTTCGTTTGCTAGATCACCGACTAAGCCAATCACGCACAGTCAATGCGCCGCGATCCTGCGTTTCTTTTCTTGTGTGTGATTGATTTTAGACGATGATGTCAAACACATAAAGGAAGCGAGAACCGTGACGGTGCACTTTTGGCGCCGCTTGAGTGGCTCTCTATAGCAGGGGTCTCAAACACGCGGCCCGCGACTCGCTGGGACGTGGCCCGCGGGCAACCGGCAATAAGAGATACGTTCTATTAACAATAAGTTCTATTAAACTTCACGTCGTGAAGTTTAATAGAACTTCACGACGTGGGGGTGGGGTTTCACTGCTCATAAATGATTCAATGCCATGTGATTTGCTGAAAGAGTTTTCTGCTTCAACCGACGATTATGACGTGTTGTGTGCCGAGACAAGGGATATAATTTTTGCGGTGTGCTATCGGCCACCAGATGGTGCTTTGAATGTTTTTCTTACATTCCTAGAAAATATGTTGGCCTGTGCAAGTTACCGGAGACAAAATGTCATAATAGGTGGTGATTTTAATATCGATATGAATTCTGATAGCGCGAGGAAAAAAGATTTTGAGAGAGTGTTCCTTTCGAATGGGTGTACGAATGCTATTGAGTCATTTACAAGGATTACTGAAACGACGCAAACAACTCTTGATCTCTTTTTAACAAGCTATTATCCATCGTGTATGATTAGTGGAGTTTTGAGTTGTCCAATTAGTGACCACATGCCTGTTTGTTTGTCAGTTCGAACAACCCCCTTGAAAAGGAAAAAGCTAATACTAACGTAACATTCCAGCTTATTAACGAAAAGACCTTAAGCGAGTTTCAGAAAGAGCTTAAGGATATGTGCTGGGACGAAGTTTTTCAACAAGGAGAAGCCAATATAGCTTATAATATTTTCCTCAGCATGTGTTTCAGCACATAAGAAGCACTTTATCAATAAGGAGCGCAAATTCAATAAGAAATTTCGGAAACCTTGGTTAACAAAAGAGCTCTTAAGGAAAATTAAGAAGCGGGAGAGGCTTTATCTAACATTTATTAAGAAAAGGATCCCTTCAGACTTGGAAACGTTTAAGGTCTATCGTAATAAACTAACTAAAGAGTTAAGGAATGCCAAGGAAGCTTACTACATGAACCTCTTTTCTAGCTGTGCAGGGGACACAGATAAGCTATGGAGCAAGCTAAGTGTAGTCATGAAACGAAAACAGAATGTTGAAACAATAGAAAGAATTTCTCTCAATGGACGCGTACTGACAGGAGTTGAACTAGTGAATGCGTTTAACCACTATTTTGTCCATAGAGAACCTGAACTGTGTTCAAATGAGTCTTGTAGTTACTCCCTCTCCGGAAACGAAAGCAGTATTTTTTTACATGCAACCGACAGTGTAGAGGTATGTTCAACCTTTCTTGGACTCAAGAACTCTTGCAGCCGTGATGCTGACGGTATTCAGATAAGACCTGTCAAGTACGTAATTAATGAAATCGTCCATGTCTTGGTTCATATATACAACTTATGTATTTCCACAGGAACCTTTCCAGACAAAATGAAAGTTGCCAATGTTACAGCACTATATAAAAAAGGTGATAGGTTAGACATAAAGAACTATCGCCCAATTTCTATCCTTCCAATTTTCTCGAAATGCTTAAAAAAAGTAATTTTAAATCAAATATCGTCATTTTGTGCAAAATATCAGCTAATAACTAAAGCTCAGTATGGATTCCAAAAAAATAAGTCTGTGGAGCTGGCTCTTCTTGAGCAAAAAGAATATATTTTACAAAACTTTGAGCAGAAGCTTCTGACTTTGGGCATTTTTGTTGATTTTACCCAGGCCTTTGATCATATCGATCACAATATTCTAGTTAAAAAGCTTGAGCGGTATGGCATAAGGGGTCTGCCACTTGAGTTCATAAAATCCTATCTCGGCAGAAGGCGACAATTCGTTTTTCTGAATGGCTTAACATCTAAAAGCAAAGAAATAATCTCTGGTGTGCCTCAACGTAGCATTCTTGGCCCGTTGCTTTTTAGCTTATACGTCAATGATATCGTACATATATGTCAACAGGCGAAGTTTATAATCTATGCGGACGATACTAGCATATTTCTATCGTCCAGCTCCTACGCCGAGATAACCAATATGGCAAATGATGTTCTACGTAAATTAATCTCTTGGTCAAAACAGAACCGTCTAAAAGTTAATTCTAATAAAACTAAAGCCATTTTCTTCTATACAAGAGGAACGCCTATCCCATTGCATTATAACATAGCGTTTAATCACACAAACATCGAAGTTTTGGACACTATAAAAGTGCTTGGCACGTACTTCTCCAGTAACATGCAATGGGACGAGCATGTTAACTTTGTACTACTCAAACTTAGTCGAATAGCTGGTATACTGAATCGAAATAGGTATATTCTTCCGGAATCAGTTAAATTATTAATCTACAATACGCTATTTGTATCTCATATTAACTATTGCCATCTTGTATGGGGCACAACAACAGAATCTAACCTCCATAAATTACACTTAATGCAAAAGAGAATGATACGCGTTATTGTCAATATCTCATACACCGAACATACTGACTACCTTTTCAAGAAATATAACATTCCAAAAGTTCATGACATATACCGAAGGAGGCTTATGCGAGATTTTTATTATAGCATTAGGAAAAATACCTCTACACTCTTAGAAATAGGAAACTTAGAAAAAAGGCAACCTTCGCATAAAACACGAACTCCAGAACCATGGATAGTTCCTCGTTCTCGGACAAATTATGGTGACCAAATGCTTAAGAATACTTTGCCTCAACTACTAAATTCATTTGAGGAGGCTGGCACCGATATATCCTCTATAACCCCTTCTGAACTGAGATATCTTTTATGTTCATTTTCTGATACCGGTGCCCTTAGAACTGCCTGAGATGAAAACGAGATATTTCCTAGAATTGTTTTGTGTTCCTTACCCGACCTAATCATGCTAAATTGCAACTGTATACTAATATGTGGAGCTGTATCGAATGAGTGAATCTGATTGACCAGGAAGTGTTTTGTTACTGTGTGTGAGTGTTTTGTGAGTCCAATGCTGCCATCATTTAAAGGGGGCCGAGGGCCCCACAAGCTGCGTTTGTAGCTTTTTTCCTCGGCCTCCTCCATTCTGTATGAAATGGAAACCAATAAAGAAAGGAAGAAAGAAAGTCCCGGTTCCCATGTCTCAAGCGGACGACATGGCATGCGGAAAAGTTATCTCGTTTCGTCGATTCATTTCCGTTCGAAAAGTATCTTTGCTCTTTCAACTCATCCACATAGTTTATACTTATCTGTGCTCATTTGCTCTTTGGTTTGCTTGATTTTTTGCTTCCCAGCCTTTTGTAATGCAAGCGCAACTTATTCTTTAAAGGATTATCTCGGTTGCGCGAACTCTCGATTAGCAGGAGCAAATGCTAAAGATAGAGCCACAAACCCAAACTCCCGTCTTAAAAAAAATAAAATAAAAATACTTATAAAAGAGTTATGAAACTATTTTTCTACTTTCACTAAATACTACTTAGAATCACTCCCTAACGTTAATAACTGAATAAACTTGCCTTAGCTTTTTTTTCTAAGCAATGGCAGTGGCGAAAATAAAAATCGAGAAATATGAGCGCCGTTTTTTCCCTTAACTTGGAGCCAGAACAAGCGGCCACGTTGCCTGGGGCCTACCCTATGCCTTCAACGTTAATCATAGCCACGTGTTGGGGTCGGCAAAGTAGAAAACGCGTGCAGGTATTAATAGAGTTCGTCTATTCTTATCACCGCAGTGGCTGGACGCGAGTCACTACCCAAGTGTCCGCCGAGGCATTGATTGTTATGAGCCGAAGTCGAGTGCTCACGCAGTTCTCGTGTCCTATTTATGAGCCGCGCTCCACTGTCGTCAGGCGGATGGTTTCGATCCCACAATTACGTCATCAAGCTTTGCGAAGGCAAGACTGAAGAAAATAGTCCCCTTTTATCCTCGCAATTTCACCGCGACAAAGAAACCTCTGAATCAGTGGCCGTCTAGGCGAGCATACTTGGGCCAGACTAGGACCAGCACGCCTCTGCGGAGTCATGAGCATTCCAACCCGATATCATTTCATGACCCGTTTAAAAGACGAGTGTTTGTTCGAGTGTTGTAATAAACATTGTCAGAAAAGCAAGAACTGTCAAACTAACTGACTGTTTCTTTTAGACACTTAATTGTTGTGCTTGGTTAATTCCTGAGGGAATCGAGCAACGGGAACGACAATGTACTTGGTCTCTTGTTCTATTAAAAAAGCCAGCACGTCAGCGGAGTGGCGTCATTTTAATTCTTGTTATCAAAATAGGTCAATGCCCTAAGTAGGCATGTAAACAAATCAAATCTAGATATGTAAATGGCAAAACTAAGTTTGCGAAAAGCATAAAACACGAGGTCCCCCCACACTTCATACGTTGGCCCTTGACCTTTCCGTTGTGGTAAGGTATCTGGCCTTCACCCTCAAATGAGTTTGAGACCACAGCCCTAGAGGGTCGTAGCGTCTGCTACCTTTGACTGCGTTCAGACTTACGGCGAAACGAAGTGTATACGGAGAGCAAGTCGTCTGCTTCTTGCGCAGTGGTTGCCGTGACGTCAGAACGGCACCGAGCTCTGATTGGCTTTGATTGGAAGTATTGCGGATAGACCTTGATGCTAGATGTCTCGAGGTATATACCTACTATTTCCTTTCAATCAGCCAATGAGAGGTCGGTGTCGTTCTGATGTCACTGCAACCCTAGTGCAAGAAGCAGACGAACTTGCGCTCTTTTCTACCCCAGTCTCAGGTATATTCAACATGGTTAACATCCACCAGCTCGCCTGCACCCTTACTATTTTATCTCAATATCCTGTTCGAGCAAAAATGCGAAGCGCCAGGTTTGTCCTTTCCGTTCACTGTTTCGCGCGGTTTATGACATGATCTGCGAAAATGGCAGGGAAGAATGAAGCTTTTATACGTTTATTTATAACGGAGTAGAATTGTTATGAAAGGAGATGTCGAGAGAATGCCTCGCCGCAGCTGTTCCCGTGGTTCTATACTGGTAGCGAACACGAATCTTTCGAGTTGTGACGTAACTCGAACGTTTGGGCGCGGAGCCCGAAACTCGAAAGGTTGGTGTGTGAGGCTCCACCCCAACGTTTGGGTTCATGCACTCGGCGCCAACTCGAATCTGGAGATACCCCTACGTGCACGATGACGCGGCGACGCATTCAGTTGGAGCACAGCAATCCCCGCATTTCCCTCTGATTTTTCTGCTCTCTTTATTCTTTCCTTGGGGCGTTGAAGCGAGCAAATAATAGATTCGAGGTTTACTTCCAGATATTCGAAGATGATCGGGAAAAAAGCACATAATTCTATACAAATTGTTATTTCAAAAATTATGACCTAAATTAAATTTTGCTCAAATACCAAGCTGAACTTGTTTTGTTAAAGTATTTACTACGGTCCTCCAAAACAAACATGATGGAAACCGTGAAAACTATGTTGGCTGCCTCGCTCTACTAAACCGTTAATGGATGTGTGGCATAACAATAACTAAATTGTATGTAGACATTTACTTTTCCTACTCTGCTGACGCTTGTCGTTTAAGCTTGATTGTAGTAAGTCAACACAGCGTGTTTGCTCAGCATCACAGACAAATTTCAAAAAGCCAGTTCACACTACTCTTTATTTCAAAAAGTTGTTGTCACTTTTGGAATGATGACCCGATTAATTAGTGTCATAAAGTTCACATTAAACATACACGTGTTCAAAGTAAGACCATGATGCATTTTAGTGTTTTGCTTGGTCACGGAGATAACAACCACCACCAGTATTGACTGATAACCTTCATTCACGGCGACAACGTTGTCAGTTCAGTTACAATAGTTTGCAGGTATCATGGGACCCAACAGGGATCTTGGGTTTATCCCCACTCCTGCCCGTTTACATCTGGATGAGCATCGCACGGGCGTGCAGTGCTGTATCGTCACTGCGTGATGCACGTTAAAGGCCCCAGGCTAGAAGTTGTACTGCACTGGCTCAATTTTTCGTCTACGGTGGGTAGCAACGTCGCTATAATGTGGCAGACTAAACTCCTCCTGTCTAAACAACTACCGACTGATTTTAGGATCCACCTGCCCGTGCAGTTCATTGCAAAGCTTCGAACAATCTTTCAGTGCCCGATGACTGGCATGCAACCACATAAGCTTGGCCTGAAAAGGTCAAATATCTAATTGATAAAATAAAATGCCGTCAACAACCCATTCAGATTTTATGGCGTGAATTACAGTATCCATAAAGCGTAAAAAATGGCCAGCTGTAGGCATAGGTATTAAGTGTGGACAAACCACGAAGCGGTAAAAATACTGAAATTTTAACAACTTACCACCATGAAAACATGGTATTTGCGGCAAACTGTAGAGGGCCTTCACAACAGTGATGGTCTCCTTCAGGCCGATGATGATGACGAAGGTTCAGTTTTACTCTCGGTTCATTCAACGCACCTAACGAAGTCGGTGAGCTTGCCGTGGTGGCGACGGAAGCCTTCTTTCGCAGCAACTGTGGCTGCCTGGGTCTGGGGAAAGTCGACCCAGCCGTCTCTTCCCATCTGGTTGGCAATGACGCTCGCGACGGCCGTCACGGCTCTGCTTACCGTCGACTGGGCAGTTGCGATGTGCTCACTGGTAGTGACCATGCCCTGGTTGCTCACCTTTGCGAAAAATCTCAGCGCGATCCATGCTGCTCAACGGTCATCATGGTCGCCATCTCTCGTGGAACCGCTAGCCACACAGCCTTAGAGCTGTGCTGTTCGACAATAAGTATTGCCGTCGGAAACAGTTATCGTGCATCGCGAAGGCACACGCGTGCTCGCGTTAAAACCGTCGTTGTTCGCGTTGGTCGAGTAGTCGTTGCACAACAAGCATTGCTGCCATTCTTTTAGGTATCAAAATCTTGCTTTTTATTTTCACTTTCTTGCGATTAGAACAGAAGCTACAAGCACGAGTACATCGCCTCGAACGATGCTTCCACTGAGCAAACGCGCCTGCTCGACGTGGACGTTGAAAGCCCAGAGCAGAGCCGTCTATGTAGAGAGTGTGGCCATTCCTTGGGAAGTATAGAAGACAATTGAGTAGGCGCCATTGGCTGAAAGCGGACTGGACATGTTGCAGGGCGTCTTCACAAATTCGAATGTGGCTAACCAGGAGCCGGAAATAAAACCCGGGTGGCGGTCGCGAGAAACGAAATTAATAAGTGCGTCGGAGTAACTCTCGGTGACTGAAAATATGTTGCACGTGATGTTTCAATACGGTCATCCAAAATCATGGTGGAAGAGCGCGACTAGCGGAGTGATCGACATGATCCATACACCTGGCGACGAGGGCCGGGAATCTGCCGTCCGAGCGGTCAAACTCTGTTCGGGCAAGAGAGAGTTCGAGCGGCACATTAGTTTCTTACATCTTTCGTCATGATCATGATCGAAACATCACGTGCACCCTATTTTCGACCATGAAGGGCTACTACATTTAACTCTTCCGCGCTTATTAAAACGCTTAAAGATGTTTCTCGCTACCACGGCTAGGGGATTCTTTTTGGCTTCTGGTTGGCCAAGAGAGCATATCAAGCCTTCTTTCTGCGGCTGGTGTACCGCAGGAAAGGCTACAAGCGTGAACTCCTTGCTCTGGGGCATATCTTGGCGGCACAAGCTCTCGTGCACCAAGGGCAGCTGCCAACGCTCTGAGCTCGCGCTTCTAGCCTTCGAAGCGGTACAACATAAGGTGAAACGGAGTATAGTGTGAGAGAGTTATAAAGAAATGTTTTATTTATGAGTAGACTAAAAAAAATGATAGGCGCGATTAAAGGAGCTACGCAACAATTTTTGTACTTTGTGCAAATACCGCTTAAAACGGATCCCTAACGTTAATGACCTATGAAACACGCGTTCGTTTTTCACCCCACGCAATAGAAGTCCCAGAAAAAAATTAAAGAAAAACGAGCAGCGTTCACCCCCTCAACTCGCAGCCAGAACAAGCGGCCACGTGATCTGGAGCCGATTATATGCCGCCAGTGTTGATCATAGCCACGCGCTGGGGTTGGCAAAGCGCAGGACACGCGCTGAGTTCCAGACATTGTTATGGCTCGGCTGTTGTCGTCGTTGCAGCGATTGGACACGGGTCACAACCCGAATGCTTCTCGAGCTAGCAATTGTCACGAGCCCAAGTCGATTGCCCACGCAATGCTCGGGTCCAATCTACGAACCGCATTCAAATATCGTCACTTGGGTGTACTGCGATCCCCGAGTTACGTCATCAAATTTTGCAAAGGAGAGATTGAATGAAAATGATCGCTTTTGTCCTTGAAATTTCACCGCAACAAAGGAGTTTCTTGGCCAATGGCGTTGCGTGTGAGAATCCTTGAGTCCCAGGTGTGCCAGTAAGCTCGTGTAGAGAGAAAAACATTCCAATTGAATATCGTTGCACAGCTCCTTTTTTAAACTTATAAGCTTATGTGTACTACCGAATTGAGGGTATTATGAGGATCTTCAGAATACTCGCCTCCAGCACGCGCCAGACAGCTCGTGACAACAAAATGGTGGACAAAATTATGTGGGTGAAAACACCCATAGGATGTGTCGAGTAATGCCGCAGTTAATCTAGCTACGCGACTTCCACTATGTGCCGCGTAGATCATAGTGGTCCTACGTTATTGTGTCGTCACATTTGAAAAGCGACTGCTGGGAAAATGGGTGTTTCGCGAACGTTCCCATGGCAACAGCGCCGAATTGTCACTCGCACCCTGGCCAATGGGAGCGCGCGGTTTCCAGGGGTAGGAGTATAACTGGAACTCGAACGGTTCGCGTTTATGACCGGGATAGCACCCTTCTCATGATGTGACTGTATCTGAACCAGAGCTCAGATACAGCAGGACTCCGTATGCACACGTCGGGTGCACAGTGGAAATATGCAAAAATGAGCAGACGAGGCCTTTTATTTTGGGGGTAAATAATATGGGGGGGGGGGGGGGGGGGGGGGGCTGATCCTTATTAGTAACTCTAATTCAACAATGGTTGTACTATTCAAAACCGTATGGGCACACATTTTTCAGCGAATGGTTTTCATAGTTGCAGGATGGAAGCTGCACCAAATTATCAGAGCTGCAAGCTTACTACCGTAATAACGTTCGTCAGTAGGCAGTATGAAAACGAAAACGTATAGCAAAAGACGTTACTGGCCGAGTTCCATACCAACTTCTGTCAGTTATTACACCGAATAACACGGCTTACCAATAAAATTTTTTGCTCGTTTTGATTGGCGAGCGATGTCACATTTGTTGTTGTCGATTATGCATATGCCATTTTTGTAATGTGATGGGATTGTATAATAGCAGAGACCAAAGGAAAAACTGGATAACCGCTATTTGATAAAGATGCGTTAATGTAACCAACGTGTTTTTCTTAGTGATTTAGAATAATTAGAAACCAATTTATGGTCTTCCAAACTTTATACTTTGCCCTTTAAAAACAGTTTTTTTTTTTTCTTGATGCAGTACTATCAACTTTGAAAACGACGCTAGTGCCCTTTAATTACCGAACCTAATTTCGCAGCCTTTCTTCCTGTACTTCGCCCCAACTGCGGTCCACTGTGGAGGCAGCAACGGAAGTCTGCAAGCTCCCAAGGAATACATCTCCAAGTTCGGATACCTGGCTGATTACGACAGGCAACTCTTTGCGGGTGAGCTCAGCCATTCACTCTTCAACCAGTAACCTGAACTTCAATCTAAACAATATTTGCCTATAGGAAATCCATTCCTATCTCCTCTGCTGGAGAGACAGAAGAAGGGAAGAAAATGAAATACGCCCAATATCCCATATGCCTAGCAGTCTGCTTTCACGTAACTGAAAAGAGATGGCCGATAAATGTCACGCCGCGCAGCGCCTTAGAGGACCGGGGAAATTCCCCAAGAACACATCCTTTGTGTGCATCCAGGCAGCCTGGCTGAGCTCGACAAGTCAGTGGGGCTCATCGTGGAAGCACTGTACGTCTCGGGTCAGCTCAACAACACCGTGATCGCCTTTTCGACCGACAACGGCGGCGCGCCTGTCGGCTTCTCCGCCAACACTTCGCCCAACTGGCCCCTCAGGGGCACCAAGGGCACAGTGGCAGAAGGAGGGGTCCGCGGACCGGGGTTCTTGTGGTCCTCGTCGCTTACTACAAGAGGAAGAGTGACGCAGCAACTGTTTCACGTCACCGACTGGATGCCCACTTTCTACACGGCAGCTGGTAGGTGTCTCAAACAAGAAAAAGGAAACTCGCCAAAGGCACTTAAGATTGGTTATGTGTAGGAATTCAAAAGCATTCCTTCACTAAACGCATTCTTACAAGCAGCGCGCCACGTCTTCCTTTCGCACACGGCGCTCCGGCGGTGACATTACGCCCCCCCTCCCCCACACACACACACACGCACACTGCGCAGGCGCGGCCAAACCCCGCCGGCCTCACGACGGCTTCCGTGACAAAGCATCTGCGCTGCTGTGATTTTCTTTGTGTTTTATTTCTGAGGCGCGTGTTTGATGGCGTAGTTTTATGACCATCTTTCGGAGACAACGCCGACGGATTTTCACGTAATGGGACAAGTAAGGCTTTCGCCTTAAAAAAGTTTTCCGTAAGTTATTAAAAGGGGGATTGGAATTCCAGACGAATCAATGTTCCGAAAATCCGCTGTTTTTGTCCATGTGCACAAACACGGTATTAGACGTTAGTTTAGAAGTACACTCCGCGACACCGCTCGCCCGAACAAGCCATCGCTGTTTTCTTTTTGTTTTTCTGTCAGTATTGAAGTACTGTAATCCAAATTACAACAGAGATGGAAGGTATTCAGTTGGGGTGTGAACGTAAGTCGTAAATATCGATGATCGCCTGTACCTTACCGAAGTAAAATGCGAAAAAGGGCTGGGAAATTGTATTCTCACTAACAGTGTCGCGCAGTGTAGATGCAGAGGCGTCAGCCAATGTGTAGTCATACTCGGATGCATATCTTTATCCATGCCCAATCCCAAGCTGATCATTCATAAGTGATGTTCGGCTGTCATATAGTGACATAGAGTCAATCTATGCTTACCGCGCATGCTTTCCTTACTGAACATTATGTTTTGCGAAGCGACTTACCAAGAAGTGTCTTAATCTTCAATTGAATCAGTCAAGTCATATCTGATTTTGTATTTTGGAGTCGGTCGCTTTTCGAAAGATATGCAATCTTACGCACTTGAAGGAATAACACGTATTCAATGTCATCTCCTGCAATGCTTTCATTGAACTTAATTCCTGCACCGTTGTTAATGTTTACGCCAAACCTCCTTTGTAAAACGGGTGCTTTTGAACTGCGTCTATTCATAATGCAGCTGTTAAAACTTGAGAACATTCTTTCTACGAATTGAATAAGCGAGAAATATTTTCTACGAATTGAATCAAAGTCCTCCTCGAAAACCTAGGCCCTCTAGCGATACACAGAACCTAAAAACAACAGGCAACCTGGAAATATATAAACACTTGATGCAGGCGGCCAAGCCAAAGACCTCACCATGATTGACGGCGTCGACCAATGGGAGTCGCTGACACGCGGAGCTCCTTCCCCTCGCAAAGAAGTGCTCTACAACATCGATCCAATCTCGGACCAGTCGGCCATCCGAGGCGAGCGGTACAAGATCATGGAAGACAAGAACAACAGCCTGTACCCGAACTACGACTGGTACGAACCCACCGGGTCCTTTGCAGCGGGCCACTGGTCTTCTCTCCAGGAGCAGAGACAGGCATGTCTGGTCGCACAGGTGAGCTGGCTCTTGAGATGCCGGTGCAGTGGAGTTCACCTATGGTCATCGACAGCTTAAAGAAACACTGAAGTGAAGAAATGTATTTTTTATAGGTTTAATAGGTTTTTGTAATTGTTTTCGCTAAAACTTTTTGTGGTATATTTACGTTGTTAGACGCAAGTTAGTGGGGGCAGCCCTGCTTTAGGCTCTGCCCCGTGCTTACAAATTTAAGCACCTATTCTTGGCTTTCATTGGTTGGAGAGATGATTGACGTGTGAAATGTCTGTTGTAAGATTGTCTCTCCATGCCGTAATCAAATTGTAGTCAACAATATTTTTAAGTTTGAGAAATAGATAATCTAGATAGAGTCATCATTGTTAAAAAAAATATACCGAGGTTGCCTTTCTGTCTTCGGTTTCAAACAAGAAGGTTAAAAGGGGCAGGAGGTGGCGTCCGTATTCCCCATACACAGAACGAAGTGTAACGGAAGTAGGCGTGGCCACGAAATGCCTTCTTATTGTCTCGGGTATTGAGACAATTCATTTCCAGCGTCTTTTTTTCTATTACAAAGTTCCCCATCTTTACCCACAGTCTCGGGTAATTTGGATTACGGTTAGGAAACTCAGTTAACGGACGCTGCCGTGAAAATATAAGGCAAACATCCGCGTTGTCATGACACTGCCGTGGCAACGCAGTTGTTTGCCCCATAATTTCATGGCGGCGTCCATTGAATCGATACAGAACAGGCGAGATATGGCGCCCAACACTTCCCTGACCAGTAGGAAGCCGGCGTGTAGCGGGCGCTTTCAACACCGCGCCGGGAGCATCGTCTAGAGCGAGTCGTGATAGCTCGGCATTGGAAAGCGAGCGTGACAGTCGTCGTACGCACGAACGCTGAAAATTGCACCGCGAGTTGAGAAAGCCGTACAAGCCCTGCTTCGAGAAGGTGTTGGTCTCCTTCTTCCTCCGAGCAAATAGGCACTATCTTATTTGTTCAGAAGAACAATGCATTCTACTCGTGTTCAAGCTGATGTAAATCTTTCTTGCTTGATGATTCTTTCAAGACACTCTACAGACGTAGAGTGTTTTGTCGTTCATGCTGGAAGCGCCCTTATTTGTGTTGTGTATAGGCCCCCCGCGGGAAGTAAGTCTGTTTTTCTCTCGTTTTTTGAAGAACCTTCTTCATTTCCTCGGTTCGACTGCTAAACCATTTTTTGTTATGGGCGACGTAAATATAGATCTACTGGGAAATGAAAGTGACTCTATTGAAAAAAAAATGTCTTGGCTGCTTGTGGGTGTATAAATACGGTGACACTGCCTACCAGAGTGACTTCGGAACGGTGTAGCTCTATCGATGTTTGTATAGCAAATCTAAACACTAATGAGGTCTCATCAGGTGTGTTTAAACATGATCTGAGCGACCACTTTCCTATTTTTTGTCTCTCGACTCTTCATAGAAAGATAGGTGCCACTTCCAATAAAACTTTCAGTTACAGTAAAATAGATGAAGACTCGTTGAGAAGGTTTCGCGACTACATTTCTGTCACTGACTGGAACAGTGAATATTTAGAAGAGAACCCGAATCTTGCGTACGTCAGTTTCTTAGAAAATTTTCAGCATTGTTACGACAGAGCTTTCCCACTGCGACAAATTAATAAACGGAGAAATAATTTCCGCAAACCTTGGATGACTCCCGATTTATACATACGCGTAAAAAATAAAATGTACCACGACTTTCCTAAGTGTAGAGACCAAGATTTTCTTGCTGCATTCAAGAAATATAGAAACAAACTAACCTGATTTTAAAAAAATGCCAAACAAGAATACTACAAACACCTGTTTTATCTCGATCAGAGTGACCCCAAAAGGATATGGGAAGCCGTAAACACCATAACAAATAACCATAGTCATTCCCGGGATATAAATCACGTGATTATTGATGGGAATCATGTGAGCGGTATAGAACTATGTAATTCGATGAGCGAGTATTTCGTAAATGTTGGTGTACCTTTAGAATCCGAAAATGAGCCCTTACACGGCGGCATAATGACCACGCATTTCATAGCCAATTTGATCATGTTATCGCCAACCACCCCACAAGAAGTAGGTCTTATAAATAAGATAAAAAATAATATAGCCCTGGCGTCAATGGAATAAAACGCGCTCCCATTAAATATGATTCTCAAATTATAAGTAACATCTTATCCTATATCATAAATTGTACCCTAGAATCGGGTATATTCCCAGACTCCCTAAAAATTGCAAAAGTTACCCCTGTCTTTAAAGGAGGAAAACCATATCTACAAAATTGTAGACCTATATCAGTCTTGCCAATATTTTCGAAAATATTTGAGGGAGTTACTCAAAATCGATTATATCAGTTTCTTATAAAGCATGATGTCATAAACAAATCTCAGTATCCAAAAGGGCAAATCATCAGAGCAGGCACTTGTTGAGACGAAAGACAAATTAATATACAACGTGGAAAATAAATTATACATTCTGGGAGTTTTTTTAGACTTTAAAAAAGGTTTTGACACGATTCAACACCATATTTTTCTAAATGAACTTCAACTGTATGGAATACGAGGACTAGCTTTGGCTTTAGTAAAACATTATCTAACAAATCGCCTTCAAGTCGTCAAAATTAACCACCCTGTCTCAACCACGTTGGAAGTAAAATACGGTGCCCCCCAACGTTCTATCCTAGGCCCCTTGTTGTTCCTCCTTTAGATAAATGACATTACTGCTATTCCTAAATCTCCAGAACTGATTATATACGCAGATGATACCAACGCATTTTTCGCCTCTGCCTCCAAAGCATCCCAGTCAATGGGATGCTTTGGAACTAGCAGTTTGACTCCACAAAAATAAACTGCAACTAAATTCTAAGAAAACCAAGTATATAATTTTTGCTCCAATAGACAAACATGATAATACTCCAATAACTCTATATTTCGAAAACACAAATTTAGAGCCCCGAACAAAAACTTTAGGCGTTTGGTTTAACCAGGAGCTTAGCTGGAATGCACATGTAAATAAATTGACTGCCGAGCTTTCTCGGGCAGTTGGATGTTTGTATAAAATACGAAACCTGATTCCTATATGGTAAATATATATATATATATATATATATATATATATATATATATATATATATATATATATATATATATATATATATATATATATATATATATATATATATATATATATATATATATATATATATATATATCACCACGAATTAAGGCGACGAGAAGGCGAACAGTGAACTGAAAAGAAAGGTTTAATGGGCGAACTTGTGCCAACCAAAAATAAGTAACGAAAGAGCGTCGAAGCAGCAGAAAAGCAGGCGGCGATTCGGCGGCGAATCAGAGAGCGCGAGCGAGACTGAGACTGACTCGACCAGGTCGCGGGCAGCTGCTTATCTACCGTGCGTCACTATCTCGAAAGTTCGGCAAAGAAGGTTCGAGCTTCGCGCGCTCGGGGCGAGGATGAACTGGCACTTTCGAGAATAACAAAGCAGAGGGAAAGTTACGTCTGCTGCGAGAATTACCGGGAATCTTCTAGAAGACCGTGACCAAGCGTTGCCTTCTCGGCTCTGCGGGCGGCATTATCGCCCTTTTAAAAGTGCATCGCCTCGATGCAAAACGAAAGGAAAACGGAAATGGCTAAAACAATTACGGCGAAACAAAACAAACATGCAGTGTCACAATCCTAACGCGCGTGGAACTGGACGTAGAACTGAACGTGGATGACTTCGGATCGTGGCTGGCGGCGTCTTGATGGGCAAGTTCCATCGGGGAGCACCTCGTAGTTCAAGACCCCAAGGCGGCGGATGACCTTGTAGGGTCCGAAGTAGCGTTTTAACAGTTTCTCGCTGAGGCCGCAGCGGCGAATAGGCGTCCACACACATACCCTGTCTCCGGGCTGGAACTCCACGTCGCGACGGCGAATGTTGTACCGGCCAGCGTCCACACGTTGCTGGTCCTTTATTCGAAGACGGGCTAGCTGGCGTACTTCTTCTGCTCGTTGGGCGACCAGCTGGGCGTCGTCAGTGCCGTCGTCCGTCGGGTCGTGGGGCAGCATGGCGTCGAGCATTGTCGTCACCTTTCTGCCGTGCACCAGCTGAAAGGGTGTAATGCCGGTAGTCTCTTGAATCGCCGCGTTGTACGCAAACGTGACGTAGGGCAACACTTCATCCCACGTCTTGTGTTCCACATCCACGTACATCGAAATCATGTCGGCGATGGTCTTGTTTAGCCGCTCCGTCAGCCCGTTGGTCTGCGGGTGGTATGCCGTGGTCCGGCGATGGTCGGTGTGGCTTAGGCGGAGTATCTCTTGTGTCAGTTGCGCCATGAACGAGGATCCTCGGTCCGTAATCAGGGCTTAGGAAGCGCCGTGTCGGAGGACGATGGACTCCACGAAGAACTTGGCTACTTCCACGGCGGTACCCGACGGGAGTGCTTTTGTCTCGGCGTACCTGGTGAGATAATCAGTTGCCACGATTATCCACCGGTTTCCCTGCGTCGACGATGGGAAAGGTCCGAGAAGATCCATTCCAACCTGCTGGAATGGTGCAGTCGGGGGCGCAATCGGCTGCAGGAGACCTGCCGGCTTCGTCGGTGGTTTCTTGCGTCGTTGGCATTCGTGGCACGAACGGACGTAGAGGTGGACAGTCTTCGGGAGCTTGGGCTAGTAGTATTTTTTCTCGGATCCGTGCAAGAGTCCTACCGTAGCCAAGGTGACCAGGTGTTGGGTCGTCGTGGCAGGCTTGAAAGATCTCTTCTCGAAGACTAGCAGGAATAACCAGAAGCCACGTCGAGTTGTTGTCCCCGAAGTTCTCTTTAAAGGGGACACCTCTCCGGACGGCGAATCTTGGCAGGTCACGCGAGAAGGCTCGGGGAATCGTACCCCCTCGTCCCTCCAAGTGGTCGATCAGTGCACGCAACTCAGGATCGTCCCGCTGGAGCGCTGCCATGCCGTGAAGGCTCACCGCGCCAAGAAAGTGGTCGTCGTCGTCGTCTTTGGCACATCCGGTAGCTGACTCGACAGGGACTCTGGACAGGCAGTCGGCGTCGCTTGTGTTTTCGGCCTGACTTGTAGACCACGGTCACGTCGTACTCTTGCAGTCGTAGGCTCCACCGAGCGAGGCGTCCCGATGGGTCCTTCAGCCCTTAGCGAAAACTAATACGTTTGAAATATACCACATTCTAATTTGAGTGTATTTGAAATACAGTTCATAATTGTAAGTACACGAAAAATAGACCGAAAATATAAACTTCTTTTTTTTTACTTAGTACTAAAATATACTTCTGAAAATCATTTTAAAATACCTTTACTTCAACTACATTTGAAGTTCCCTTCATGCGTTTCGAAATATGTAAATACTAAATTAATAGGCACAAAATACCTTTCGCATATATTTCTTGAAATATTTATTTAATTCATGCAAAATATATTCCAACCCTAAAAAAATGGAGCAATCAAAAATACGTGCAGAATACTCTTAAAATACCTGAAAATCGTAAATACTGTTGTGTTAAACTCTAAGTACCTTTTGACTGCAATAGTTTGGTAGTTTGACTTAAACTACCAAAATATTGAAAAGCTCCCCTTTTAGAAGCTCACATCAAGCAGATATGGAGTACACTGAAGCGTCTAAATACAACATTTGACTAGTTTGTCAACTGAATTGCGCAGCATCGCACTGATAAGTCAGCCAAGTTTATGTTATTGCTTTTTTTTGTTTTTTCTTTCTATCAAGAACACACCTGATCAGTTCCTTGCACACCAATCACAAATGGGGTTCGAACTACAACTACAACATTTGCTGATGCTGGAAAGCTTCAGCAGGTGCTGTGAACAGATACGTTTGGCGTGGTTTTGTTAGCACAATGTTAGTTCACTGAACGTGTATACTCACCATTGTACGTGATGTGAATAGTGACTTTAATATAGTGACATTAACTACCATATCAAATAGTCAACTACTAAAAAGAAAAGGCAGAACAACTACTGTAAAATATTTATTTTTCGTGGGCTCAATATTTCGCGATTTAGGTCAAAGTTGGAGTTTTCGAATAATTCGCAAATTCTGATTTTCGCGACGCGCTGGGATCGCAATATAGATTTTAATCTTTTTACATTTTGCCGGAATTGTTCACGGGACCTATTTTTCAGAATTGTAGGCGATTCGCGACCTTTGCGAGAATTAGGTCCTCACGAAAATAAAGTCGTTTACAGTATTTTAAAGTGAAGAAACTGCCTTGATTCGCTTCGTCCTAAGTGGTTCTACGCAGAGAAGCAATAACATGTATTTTATGAGCCGTTTGTGTGGATATTGTTTTAGGGACTGCGCCGAATTGTTATTAGTTGTACCAGTGCCTTTTAGTAAGAGATATCGTCCACGTACTTCAAGATACTGTTTCCCCTTTGACAGACTCCCGAGGAGAAGATCGGATACTTGGAACCTTAATAAGCGCAGAGGTGGTCACCGAAAAAATGATTACCTTCAATATGTAGGCTATATAAGGCTCTAGAGCAGTCAACGGGACTGTGAATGAGCTGTTCAGTGCGTCATGGTGTTTGTGTTTGCGTTCGTTTCAAATGTAGCTTTGCGAGATGTATTTAGTAGTGCCTTCAAATACCACAGGGACACCATTTGCTGACAAAACCGAAAATAAAAAAAAATTGTGTAACCGGTTTTTAGTGCATAAATGGCATCTTAAGTGTGAAGGGATAATATTTTTGGTATATCTAAAATATTTTTTGATTCATATTTATAATGTATTTTGAGTACCTTACGCGCGTATTTCGAATGCGGCCAAAATAATACAGAATAAATACAAAATGAATATTCGCACTAAATATATTTCGACTTCGTTTGAAGTACGGCCTCTTTTTGCTAAGGGAGGCTCGCTAACCAACACAGCGAATGGTGGTCGGTGACCACCCGAAAAGGAGTCCCGTACAAGTATGGGCGGAATTTCGTGATGGGGCCCAGACGACGGCCAGACATTCCTTCTCAGTCGTCGAGTAATTGCGTTGCGCGTTCGACAGCGTCCGGCTAGCGTATGCGATCACGCGCTCCCCACCGTCTTGTCGTTGGACCAGTACCGCTCCGGGTCCTGTATTACTGGCGTCCGTGTGGACCTCCGTTTCGGCTGATTGGTCGAAGTGGCCGAGAATCGGTGGTGACTGGAGCCGTCGCTTTAGTTCGTCGAATGCCTGTTGTTGTTCTCCACCCCATTCGAAGTTCACAGCGTCTTTCGTAAGGTGCGTTAGTGGCGCAGAAAGCTTGGCGAAATCCTGAACGAATCGCCGGTAGTATGCGCAAAGTCCAAGGAATCTTCGGACGGCCATTTTGTTGGTGGGCGGTGGAAAGGCCGCTACGGCGCGAGTCTTCTCATTGTTAGGACTTACACCTTCGTTGCTCACAACGTGGCCCAGGAACTTCAGTTCGCCGTAGGCAAACCGGCACTTCGTCGGCTTGAGGGTGAGCCCTGCGGTCCTGATTTCCTCTAAAACGGCCCGAAGGCGTCGCAAATGCTCGTCGAAGTTGGCCGAGAATACCACGACGTCGTCGAGGTAAACGAGACAGCTCTGCCATTTGAGGCCTGCCAGGACGGTGTCCATGACACGTTGGAACGTTGCCGGCGCCGTGCACAGTCCGAAGGGCATCACCTTGAACTCAAACAGTCCGTCGGGCGTGACGAAGGCAGTCTTTTCTCGGTCCCCGTTCGTCGACTTCGACCTGCCAGTAGCCACTCTTAAGGTCCATCGACGAAAAGAATCGGGAGTGGCGCAGCCGGTCCAGCGTGTCGCCGATGCGGGGGAGCGGATGCACGTCTTTCTTGGTGACCGCGTTGAGCCGCCGGTAATCAACGCAGAATCGAAGCGTTCCGTGTTTCTTCTTTACAAGCACGACTGGAGAGACCCACGGGCTGCTCAAAGGCTGAATGATGTCGTCGTTGAGCATCTCCTGTACTTGTTCATGAATGGCCTCTCGTTCCTTTGGGGAGACCCGGTACGGCGGCCGATGCACAGGGAGCGCGTCCTCGTTGGTAATGATGCGGTGTTTCGCAACTGTTGTCTGGAGCACCCTCGACGTCGTCGCAAAGCAGTCGCCGAACTCGTCGAGGAGGTCTCCGAGCTGTCGTCGTTCCGTGGCGCTGAGCTTGGGGTTAACGTCGAGCTGTGGTGGCACTCTACTGGACGGCTGACATGGCGAGGGCTCGTCGGAGATCGCGGCGATTTCGGCGTCGGCCCGGAGTTCCTCGACGTGTCCTATAGTGGCACCTTTCGTGAGATGCTGCGCCTCCGGTCGAAAGTTCGTCACGAGGACCACACAACGTTCATCCTGCAGCTCTGCTACGCCCCTTGCGACGCCTATTCCTCTTCCGAGAAGCAGTTGGACGTTGCCTTCCAGAAGGACTTTCCCGCTGGCAACTGCGTCGGTCACGACGGGCACAAGAACACTCGACCGTGGCGGCAGGTTCACGTGGTCCGCAATGACTCGGACGGTGGCTGGCGACGTTTTGGATCTCTCCGGAAATAGCACGGGCTTTCGCAGCGTCAACCTGTTTGCTCCAAGGTCGATCACTGCACCGTACTCACAAAGGAAGTCCATGCCAAGGATGACGTCTCTCGAACAGTCTTTGGGGACGACGAACTTCACGGGGCAGGTCTCTCCGTGGATGTCCACGCGCGCAGTACACCTTCCCACTGGTGTGATGAGATGTCCACCGGCGGTTCGTATTTTCGGGCCTTCCCACGGCATCATCACCTTCCGAAGGCGGCGAGAGAGCTTCCCACTTAAAACCGAATAGTCTGCTCCGGTGTCGATGAGCGCCTTCGCGTCGTGGCAGTCGATGATTACGTCGAGGTTATTGGACACCGTCGCAGAAGCTTCGCTCTGACGAGTCTCGTCGCTAGTGTGGGAGCCCTCCGACGTTTGCGGAGGATATTGGCGTCGTTTGTCATCGGCAATACCACCTCCCGGTATTGCCGCACTCAGTTTTCCCGACGGGACGCGATGGGTGACATGCTGTCTCGGCGAGACCGCCGGAAGGGCGATGGCGAGCGTCGAGGAGATGGTGAACGGAACCCTCGGCGGGAAGACGACTCAGGGGAAGAAGAACGGCGGAGGTAGTCCTCGATGTCCCGAGGTCGCTCTCCAAGACGTGGTCGAGGGTCGTTGGGCGCAAACCCTCGTAGTCTTAGCTGGCGGTAGGGGCATCGACGGTAGATGTGGTCGGCTTCCCCGCAGTGGTAGCCATAGGTCGGCATTTTAAGCTGTCCTCACTCAAACTCACGATCACTATTTTTTCCTCAATCAGAACTCACGCCCACTCACGATCACGATTTATTCAAAATAGGATCATCACCCGGACTCACCCTCACGGCTCAACGCAAAACCAAAACTCACTCGCCGTCATCATCACGGTCGTCACGCTCACAGATCATCACGGTCATCACGCTCACAGGTCATCACGAATCATCAGACTCACAGGTCATCACACTCACAGTTCCTCCCGGTCCTCACACTCACAGGTCATCAAACTCACAGATCCTCACGGTCCTCATACTCACAGGTCATCACGGTCCTCACGGCACTCACACTCTCAGCTCCTCACGGTCCTCACTGTTACAGGTCATCATGCTCATCACACTCACAGGTCCTCACACTCACAGCTCCTCACGGTCCTCACACTCGCAGGTCCTCGCGGTCCTCACACTCACACAGGTCCTCACGGTCCTCACACAGGTCTTCACGCTCATCACACTCACAGGTCATCACGCTTGCCGGTTGCTTTCTTTGTGCTTTTCTTTTGTTTCTCTCAAGCCTTTGGTTTGTCTTCGCGTGAGTCGTGCGGCGGGGAAACTTCTGAGCCACTAATCCAATTTTAAAGAAATGTACTATGTTAATGTTTATGCTCCGCACATTTCTACCAAATTTCGTAAACCTGGATGAATTACGAAAGAAACTAAATGCAAGCTGACTAAAGTGGGTGCGTTTAACTTTCGCCTGCTGACAAGGGCGGCGGGAAAACAGAAACGCGCCTTCCAACAGGTTACACAGTCAATGTCGCAGTGATTAGAACATCACCTCGCTGTGCATACCTCGCTCATTTGTACACAGATAAACAATTACTACATATATCACCTCCGTTTCTTTTCTTGTGCCACCCACAGGTACTTCTACGGAAGTTTATGCAGAATTTATATATAGTAAACATATGGGCATCGACCCATTTTTTTTTTGTGTGTGTGTGTGGGGGGGGGGGGGGGAGAGAGAACGATTATATTAGGTAGGGTGGTTGCACGTGACGACGGTTTGAAATCTCACCATAATCCCTGTTGACAGTGGTGTCTGTCAGTCGTATGCTATTCTATGAACAGAGGCCGCGGTGGCCGAGTTTTCTTCTCACTTGAGTTGCTTCCGATTTTGTTGATCGACCGTGCTTGCCGGAGTAGGCTGCGATTTAGGGAGAATCATCGGCTGGCATTGTTTTTCAGTCATCTCGGCCTTTATAAAATACTGTCAGCATTCATTAACTTGATACATGCAGCCGTCCTTGAATTGATTTCGTTTGGCATGACTTTGCTTGGTTTGGTTTGGAGTGGTTTGGGGGTTTGCGGCCGTCCCCATGTGGTTCTTTGTCGCGCTCTCGATCATGTAGGGCGCGCCACTTTTCATGCGGCAAACCGCGTCATTCTTGACGCGCAGTTTTATAATGGGCAATCAGTTCGTCGAACAAGGTTTCATAGACATTGTTTCATCGACACTGCGATGTTTCATCGACACTGCGATGTTTCATCGGCAGATCATTTCTTCGACATTTGTTTCATCGATGTGTTATCCGAAGATCGTTTCTTCGACATTCAATGCTCGACAGAGCTTATTACTCAGCCACCATATTACTACATTTCGTCGACACTTTTTTTGTTCGTTTTGTTTTACTCGTACGTCTAACGACATTTCTCTTTCTCTCTCTTTCATCGACGCGGCGTTGGCTCCTTGACGTCATGCGTTCTTCGCGTGTTCGCAGCGCACTACGGTGTCCGCTTCGGACAGGGCGCAAGTGGCGCAAGCGCAAATTCTCCTCACTCTTTGTACGCATGCAGTGCAGTGTGCTGTGCGTGGTGTTGGCTGTGCGCTGTCGTCGCTTACGTTGCTGGAGTGGTGCGTGCGGCGCGGCGGCCTTTTGCTCACGTATGGCCGTTTGGCCGCGTGCTCGGCCTGTCTAGCGGATATTTGTTTACGAAAGGAGCGTGCCCTATAGGGAGGGGGGGGGGGGGGGGGGGGGGGAGGGGGGGAAGCTGAGGCTCGGCGCTCGGCAGCCAGACGGTCGGACGTAATTGTTGCTTCCTGTCGTGCTTTTGGCCGCGTGCACACTTGACGCTCGCGAGATGCTGAATCATTCCAAACTTTTTATAAAAGGAGTTTTTCTCGACGCAGTGGTGGCTTAGTATACCGCTCATTTTTTGTAGCGACATGTGAGGCTTATTTTGTGCCCAGTAATGCACGCGAAATTCCAAAACTGACGTTTTGCAAGTGTTCCGAAATAGGTAGTGACGTAGACGTTAATTTGTCGGTTTCGGTAGTCTTTAAAAGTCCAATGAACGAGGTATTTGCATTGTTATTGAGTCGGAGCATAAGGAGTTTGAGCGAATATAGGGGGCGCTCCGATCGATCCAACATGGCGGAAAAGAGGGGGATAGATTTGCGACGCCCGTAGATCGGTAGCGTATAAATTAAACAAAGCGTGCTGTTCTCTGTTTGTTTACGTGTGCGAGACGATCATCGATTCAACCAAGACCTACCGTGATGCTACAAATGAAGTGTTCAAGCCAGTCGAAGGCAAGCAATCTTGCCATAGTCAAGATATGTTTGCAAGTGTTCGACGTGAGCTCTCACGCTGGTGCAGCTGTTCTCAAGTTGAACCGAATGTACTTGGGCTCAAAGAAAGGTGCACATCAACAATGTTGGCGCGTTGAAACTTTGACGCGTACTTTATCTAAAACTAAACTTATCGGTCTGCGGCTACAAACATTTTCGTTGACGTTGCTTAGATGAAGTAACCATTCAGGCCTCGCATTAAACGGTGTTGCGAACTCTTCGGTTGTTCTAGTTAATAGTGCTAAAAAGCGGTTGGATGGAAAGTATGACAGCTACAGCATACAAGGGACGACTGAGGTCTTTATCCTGCGTTCTATGTATGGAAACATCGGTATCCTTGGTGTTACATTGCGATCAGCTGGTTGCCGATCGTCCTGTTTTTATGCATAATGTAAACAAGCCCCGGAAGCGCCAATCTCATTTCGATGTGCTTGTGCACCCCTACAAGCCTCCTTTCGGCTCTTGTGGAAAGCTTTATTGTAATAGCAATAGTCTCATCGGCCGTTCGAGTTGTATGTACCACGGTGATATCTGCTGTGAGTGATCTGCAAAATAAACAAGTCTGTATTAAATGCCGGAAGGAGAACAAAGGTAAAGCTTTTTTTACTTTTTTTTTCTTTTTACAAAAGAGGGCAAAGCTTCTGAAACAAGAGCAACCTAAGCTGATATTTGAGTGTGCTCAAGAATGAATGGCAAAAGGTGCTTATGCTAAGTGGTAGATGTACACAGTTAATTTTCTTTTGCCTCTGCATTGTAAATTGAAAGATATGTATCAGCAGAAGACACTGTCCTTTTGAAAATGTATTTTATTAGGGCAAAAATAGGTTTTCATACACAACCGAAGAGTTCGCAACACCATTTAATGCGAGGCCTGAATGGTTACATCATCTAAGCAACGTCAACGAAAATGTTTGTAGCCGCAGACCGATAAATTTAGGTTTAGATAAAGTATGCGTCATAGTTTCAGCCTCAAACGCCAAACATTGTTGATATGTACCTTTCTTAATGACAACTGCACCAACGTGAGAGAGCCCACGTCGTCGAACACTTGCACCCATATCATGACTAGGGTATGGCAAGATTTCTTGCTTGAAGTGAAGATCATCTCGCTACGACTAGCTACGACCACACACCGCAGCGATGCAGGCGTCGAAGGGGTGCACCGCAGTCAGTCGCCGTCACCCGACGCTGCTCGTTTGACATTCACGGCTTTCCGCCCAGGTGCTTCGTTTGTACTTGGAACCAAGTGTTATTTTCTGTGCTTGTGTCTGTGCTCAGTGGCTGAATATGGGCCTCAAGAGCAGTTCTTCAGGCTCAATAGCATTCGCCGAAGAACTTGCGAAGAAAATGCCACCCAGAAAAAAAGCACGAAGACACAACGCACCAGCTTGGTGGACTATGCACTGGTCGCGGAAACCAGGCCCTGCGGAGTATACACCAAATGCAAACTATCTAAAAAAAAACATTTTTAGGCTCAAATTGGCTTCTGCGAACTAAACGCCTGGACACTGCCTGTTATCATGCATTGTATATTCACCACTGTTTGTTGCGGCTTGAGACTGCCTTCCTGTAATGATGCAGAGGGGTCAACTGAACCTTGAAATAAACATATTTAAGCACATCTAGACGCGATTTTCCTTAAAGCCAGATGGTCAGGGAAAAGGTGTGCCATTTCCGAATTTGCCAACAGCACACCAATGGTCACAATCAAAACTCACCGAGTCAATGGGCAGTTTTCCACCGCATTATTGCCGTGTAATCACCCATTTGGTCCATTAAAAACCTTGAGGCTGTAGCCACCAGCACACCCATTCTAGATCTGGAAAGCTTATGCTGTAGACGAAATTCTCGTATCATCACATTTTTAGCAAACTGAATGGTCCCACCTGTTACACTTTTAGCTTTGGAAGTAAACCAGTTCACAATACCACCAGTGGCATACATCGTGCCAAGGGGTCCATATCACAAGAGCGAATGACATTTTAGCGAACGGCGACATTTGAGCGAATGGTCGTTTTAGCGAATAACGGGGGCGCGCGTTAACCCATCCGCCGCGCTGCGCTTTACGCCGCTTCGCGGCGACAGTCTACGGCAACTCATTACAAAAATATGAACTCACTTGGCCCACCCGAAAACGCCGCTTCGCGGCGTCCGACTATTCGCTAAAGTGTCGTTCGATGAAACGTGGGCGTTCGCTAAAACGTCATTCGATCAAGTGAGTGCCTCCCCGTGCCAAGCATTAGTGCCGCGTGTGGCAGCAAAATGTCCTAACTAGGGAAGCAAACTTAATCGATCGTGTTGATTAATTAGCACCTAGATACGGGAGAAATTATCAATCAATCAAAGAAGGACCCTCGAAAGGGAAGCTTTCTCGCCGAACGAACATTACTTTTTATTGGGCGTTCCGCAATGTAAGGCCGAAGGCAGTAACTCCGTGATCGGTACAGAAGCATTTGCTCAGTAGTCGGTCGTGCGTGATAAAAACAACAGCAAAAACAAAGGTGGATTAGAAACGCGATACATTCGCCTTCGCACGGAGTACTTAAAGGGATTGTCCGGTCAAATTTCGTATTCGAGAAAACAATTGAATATCATTGTTATTGCCTCGAGAAGCATCGTACGTGCAATATCCGAATTTTATATGCTCCTCTGCGTGAGTAATTGAATTTATACTGCTCCAATCGCATTCTAGCGTAAACGCTGCTTTCGTTGGCAACATTGAAGCTCTGACGTCACAAAACACAAAGCGAGCATTTTTGTCTCGTTGTTTGCCTGCGAGTGAACGCCTCAGCGTGCTTCGTTATTGTTGTTGTGCGTGACTTGTTTCGTGGTTGGGTGAGATTTTTGTTGCGCGGTTGGGTGCCACAACCACCGGGCAGCACATGCGAGCCAAGACATGACGTTCCACACTTTTCCGCGAGACGTGCAGTGACGAGCAAAGTGGATCGCCGTCGTGCGTAGGGACTGGGTTCCCGTCCAGATCGAGATCCTGCTTATGCAGCAATCATCTCACAAAAGAAAGTTACGAGCTGAGCTCTCAGCGGACAGAAGGCTTGTAAGCTGAGGTGTGATGCTGTGCCAACGATATTAAACTACGTCCACCCACTCCTCGCCCAAATCGCATCAGTCTTTTAGGTCTGTTCGATTCGCCTGAACTGGCTGAACTAGTTCGGCAGTGCAGGAACTGGTGCATTTGATTCAACCGGAAGTTGCACAACCGCTGCACTGGCGCGTTCGATTCATCGCAGTTCTGAACGAGTTCAGATCCAGTTCCTCAAAAACTTGCACCGGCTCCGGACTCGGTTCAGCGTCCGTGCAGAAGCAGACGACAAGAACAGACGGCGATAGCAGAACTCCTAGTCCGTCTCTGCTCGCGGTGTCATTTTTCGCAGCGATTGCTCAAATGTCTGCGATGTTTAACAATAACGCCGATACGGAGGTTGCATTTCCTTTCATTTATGATAATAACGTACCCGCGGTGGACGCGGAATTTAGATCATAACCGAGGGTAGGAATTTGCTTGATTATGATATTCTAAAAGCACTTTAGGCACCTGCTCGCGTAGATTTGGCTCCCTGTGGTGTGTTAAAATGTTGGCTCACGTAAATTGTTTCATTTTGATGCTATGCGGGGATCCACAGTGTTGATATTCTTACTTACAGACACGGGAAAGGTACTGCCTTCTTGATGGTGTCCGCCTTCAGTTGCTAATGGATGCATATTGAAGACTCCGATACATTGCAGAGGTCTGGGATTTTGTGCGTTGGCACTCGCATGTCGCCGTAGCTGAGCATAATACTGCATGCTTTGTCCGCTGGTATCTGTGGACGCCCACTAACGGGCCTGGGAAAGACACCGAGAATTGGCATTTTTTTTGCCGATTCTCGCTTCAACTTGACGCCAAAGTTACGATCGATAATTGTCTTGGCCAAGACGCTATCGTCAGGCCTTCGTCTTCGAGGTGACCGGTATACCGACCGCGCGCTGCCGCCAGTGACTCCCCTGACGCAAAATGATCCTGATGCCGCGAACCTATCGTCGAAATGCAAAGATTCCCTTTGAGGGGCATTTGCCGCTACCTTCTTGACTTCTAACCGACTAAAGTTCAGAACTTCCTGACTGAATCGAACAGACCTTGATTATGCAGCGAAACCAAAACCAACAGCTTGGCCATCTCCAAATGATACCAGAAGTTGTATTCAGCACGCGTGCAGCCCGATATCCGTTTGACCCGCGTGTGAAAATGGAGCGTAGCTACGACTCACCAAACTCTTCCAAGTCAAGTGACGACATGCATTTGAACGGTTCTCCGTTTGCCTTCGACCCGCGGACGTCGCCTCTGAGGGAATGACCCGCAGTCTCATCACCGATCCAGTGGATCCGCCGAAATGTGTACCCAGATGCCGCTTCGTGTACCTAAGTGCCGCTTCAGAGGCGAAATCTGCATCCTTTGCTTTGCGAGCGCCCCTAGTTCGATCGGCGTCCGTCGCAGTTGTGTTTGCGCGAAACGGCATACGTTTGCTCGAAGCTTATGGCGGTCTGCGAGTAATATCCTGCTAAAAGGCGTGACTTTTTTTGCACGTGCTTTTGAACTGCATTAAAAGAACCGTATTTCAGTAGGGTACTGCCTAGGAGACTATATAATTCGAAACAAAATACAAGACATCCATCGACCAACGCTTGTTATCCCACCATCCGACAAACCTTTGCGTTTTGTGACGTCACGCAGCACCTACGGATGTCAGCCATTGACACTGGCGAAATTCGGGGTGCAGTTTCGTACATAGGATCATGAAAGGTTTAATTAATAACGGGAGATTATATATCAAAATAAAAATGACGTTTGTCTATCTGAAGGCTCTCTCGACGTAACGAGCGCAAGAACTTAAGTACTTCCGGTTTCGACCGGACAATCCCTTTAAACTTAAAATCGTGTCAACATAAAGCGACTATGGCCCGCCATGCTAGCAGCTATCTTAAATTTTACCCGTGTAGTCGTCACACCCGTGCACCAAACGAAATCGTTGCTGCAAGCCCCTCCGCCGTCAACTTTGAGTCGCTGTTGAGTCTGAAGAACTGCTCTATGAGGTCCATATCCAACCACTGGGCACATACACAAGCACAGGAAATAAAACTCTGTTCCAAGTACAAGCGAAGAATCCGGGGCGGAAAGCCGTGAATGCCAAACGATCTGCGTCGGGCGACGGCGACTGACTGCGGTTGCGCTCCTTCGACGTTGCATCGCTGGGGCGGTTGGTCGTAGCTAGTCGTAGCAGATCGTGTCAGCTCTGTTGCTCGTACCGGAACACTAGAGCCGCGTAATATTCTTGCTGCCGAAGTTTATAAGCCTACGTTCGTGGCCAACGCATTTACACAAAGCCAACGCCCAGCTAACCTATCCCCCTCTTTCTCTTTCGGCGACCAGCCGCCAGGGCGGTGACATCGTCGCTGAAACTCCTCAATCGTCTACGTCGTCTTCTTTGCCATAGGCCGGTGACCAATTCTACGTGCGCGAGCTCTCGCTGGAAGCGTAATCGTATTTATATAGTGCTCATCCGTGTGTACTGTGGCGAATATTTCAGGCCCAACATATCAATAGTTTATTGTTATCAACCAGGAAAACGCAATATCTGTAAACACCCCCCGACAAAGAAAGAAAACGAGAGCTCGCCGTTCGCTTTGACCAACGTTGGCTTTGACCAATAGACCGATCTCACCAATCGTCTAGAGCGTGCGTGACGCAGCCATAGTTGTACTTCACAGGAGGCAGCGGTAGTGCACGAGACGGCTCGTCTCGTGCACTACCGTGGCGTTTACCCTCGTGCGGAAAGACCACAGTTCCCGCAATTCATTGCGACAGAGGAGGCATTGCGAAACTGGCGATGAGGTCGGTCTATTTTCCCAAGCCCGGTTCACAAATCTGCGTTTCGAGCGACAGAAACGACAGAAACAACACGAACGACATGACAAAGGGGACGATTATGTTCGTATTGCAGAGCGTGACAGATAATGCAATGAGCAGCTTTGTCAAGCAATCATGTGTCACGGTTGTCCCGGTGTCATGTCGTTCATGTCGTTTCTGTCGTTCCTGTACCTCGGAACGCAGATGTATGAACCGGCCTTTACGAGCCTACTCTGATGGTACGCTTGAACGTCACGGAAAATCGGTCTCCTCGCCTTTTCGAGGTGTCGCCACGGGTAGAAATACTGGCGGGGTATTAAGTGATTTGTTCGGCACACAAGCGTCACTACAGGTTATGACTCTGTCAACATTGCCTGAATCCTATTCTAATTGTAAAATAAAATATCGAAGGTGTCTTCCCGGGCACAATGTCCGCCTATATCAAAATCGAACTTGGCGGTTTTTTTTAAATACAATATTTAGCATTATTTCGGGTATTAAGTTCCCGGAAATTAGCAGCACATTCAGAAAGTTGAAGTTGAGTGTTTTTTTGTTTTTTTTTTCCATAACTCGCGGAAATGATGACAAACGGTTTCTCCGGACATTTGGTTGCACATTCACAAGATATATTATAATTTATGTTGCATAATTATCAAACCCGCGGCCTTTCTGTAAGCATCGGTTGGAGACAGATTCTCTGTCGCTCGGTTAACAAGTGTTCATTCAACGCAGTAGCGCACTTCAACGACCCGCTGATCAATCTTGCCGTCCGCTACACCATTGTAAAAATTCATTACGGGCTTGAATCATCGCGATATGTGTCATACGCCTTCCAACGATAAGAAGTGTTTCAGAATTGAATTGTAAAAAGTTGGTTATCAGATATATTATTTTTGTTTTACAAGAAATTCTTGCCTCACTCTGAGCACCTATGCATTCGACCATAACAACGTAAAAAAGAAACATGAATAAACAACGGCCAAGGGGAGCACAGCTTCACGCACGAAGCCCGAGAAGCCCGGGCAATTGGCGCCTTGGAGTCGCGTCCAGCCGGCGCGCCGGCAACCCGGCCGTGGCCGTGGGGCAGGCGCCGCGACGTTGCGGCCACTGCGCGCCTCCGTCACCGAAGGCACACGGCACACGACGAATTCTGCGAATCCCGATGAGCCAGTAGATTTATTGGAGTAAGACACATGGCAGCGTGTCACAGGCGTCCATTCTAGATGCCACTTGTCTCTATGCGACGCTCTAATTGGCCCACTGAGTCGTAGCTTCCACAGTTTGCTAAGTGTGCCCTTAGGCAACCAGCCCAACCAGCAATGCAGCTTGGAAGTTGTAGGAAGTTGGCACGACACGTTGCGCCATCTAGCGACTGAAAAATAAAACAAATTGGATAGTCCAGGACGGCCTGGGTCGCGAGGACTGTGGGCGGGCGCATTTAGAAACCACGTGTGAACGTGGCACTTTGGATCGGTGTGAGCCTTTTTAGAACTGTTTTTTCATAAAATTAAGTCTCAACTTCACGTCTCTATGACCTTTCCGGGTTCCTGTGACGTCTCTCCTAAGCCTTGAGTTTCCCCAAAAATAAACGCCGCTATTGCTGCGTGAAAGACTGCCACGGTCGTGCAGGTGACCCAAGCGTCAGACTTTACCGCTTCCTTTTAAGACCTTGGGAAGCGACACGGCGACAAAGTGGATTACTGGAGTGCGATGCATCAAGTAAGTGAATTTTACATTAATTGTTGAAGTGAACGAAAATAGATGTGCAGGCTTGAAAGGTGGTCTGACAGACTCCTTTTGCAAAATAACGTATTTATACTAGTTTTTTACGAGTCTCTGAGACAAACCATTTAGAGAAATACAGTAAGAAAAATTGGGCCGATTGTTGCTTCGCTTTGACGTCGAGAATCAGGCGATCGGGTCTTCCAGCGAGATGCCCTTCGACTGTTCCGGCACTCGTAGTTGTAGCCGTGCATTTAATTGCGACCACACGCGCGCCGTTCGGCACGCGCGGTCGCAACCAAAACCTTTTAAGCATGCAAGTTTCTAAATAGTGGATTTTCGTAGAACAAATTTTTGTTTGTTTCGGCTACCAAATTTAATGCTGAGTCTGGTAACAAATGTGACAGCGTGCAGAAAACAGTATGCAATTTTTTTTTCTAGAAAAAGCTCAGGCGAAGCGTAAATATCCTTCTCACACGCACACTTTTTTGCCTGTCGCCAGACTTGTGCACTGTTCTCTAGCACGGAGAGTTTGGTTCTAATTACCCACATTTTATTCTAGTGTCGTGGGGGCGCCGGGAGAAGAAGAAGACGGTCGAGCAAAGCGCGAGCGGGGTCCAGCCGGCGAGGAAAGAGGAAGAGCGTGCTGCACGAGGCTGGGGCCGGGCAGGAACGATAGAGCCGTTCTGGCTGGTCCGGCCCATGTCGGTCCCCGGAGCGTTCCACCAGCGAGCTTCGGATCAGAACCGGCGGAAACGGCGAGCCTGGCCTTATCGGCCTAGTCCATTGCGATCCAGGAGTGGTTCTGCAGCGAAACTCTGGCTGTGATAGCCCGGAACAGCTAGCGTACGCAGTGCGTGGGAAGGACGATCCGCAGGCGTGGACACGGACTCCGACTGCCAGTTATGAACGACGGGCGACAACTAGGGTCGGCGGGTCCGGACTGCCGGCTCTCGAAGACGGGCAACCGGGAAGTACAGTAAACCCATTCGCTGCCTTCTCGTTGCGTTGTGTCACTTCCTGGGAGACGAGCGAAGCACAGACCGATCGGGCGGCGATTATTATAGAGCGACGCCGCAAGCGCACGAAGACAGTTCAAACAGGTGTCCAAATGACAGCTCCAGATTATGCTCTCAACACTTGGACCTATCAAGGCTCCCGATGGTCTTAAAAAACCGCATAAAATAAAAAGGGACATGGCGCGCACGTGCACACGGGGACTGCTGAAATCGGGTTCGTCGCCGCTCGCCACGGCCCGACGGGCAGACTAGCCACTGGCCGACCCATTAAGAGAGACCCCTCCGCTTGTGGCGCCGAATGCAGCACTCCCGTGGCGCCGCTTGGCCATTGCCGGCTGGCTGTCATGCACTTGCGCCATCTTGCCCCAAACAACACTTAAAAGCATGATATCGCACAATGTGAAAGACCTCACTCGAAGCTTCGATCGATCATGACACCGCCTTTGTCGCACTTCCTGAGTGATGACTTATTGCGAAAGGTACGTTGAGGTGCGCGGAGAAATAAAATACCGGGTGCTGATGAGGATCATGCGAGTCATTTAATTTTATTGCAGCTGTGCGAACGTTATAGTTGACGCAATCATAAAATTCTGTGCCCACTGACACCAACTTGACAACAGGAACCGAAATATACACGAACCTTTCTATGCCACAGAGAGAGGAGCGCTAGCCGTTTGGAGCGCTTCCCCAACTCCGACGTTACCGCGCCGCCTCGAGGCGCCGTCAGTCCGTTGGCGTCTCGCAGTCTACCGTGAAGCGAAGAGCGAACGCCGAGGAGAAACGAAAGCGACCCCCCCCCCCCCCCTTTCCTCATACCCCCTCTGCCCTCTACAGCTGGTTGAGACATTGCGGAGGGCGCTGGCAAGGAGGAGCCTGCAAGAACAAGCACCCCCCCCCCTCCTCCGCCCTCCACAGGAACCGGCGCGTTCACATGGCGAAAGAGCAGACGAGCGACACCCAAACCAACCCTGAAGGCCCGAACCCCACGCAGTAGTTGCGAAGCGAGAGTCTCCTCGCCCACTAAGACGGCCCGGGAGCTCACGTGACCAACCCAGCTATGAATATACCAGCGCTCACCGCGACTCATCATGGCCATGGTCCTCAGGCTAACGCCATCAGGCAGACTAATGCAGACTAATCACCGGACTCATTTCCACCCAAAGACTCACGTCTTGATTCAGGCTCATGCTCATGAGCCTCGAAACTCACAATCACACTCATGAGTACTTCACTTAGCGCTCAAGCTCACACTCACACTCAAGAGTTTTAAGAACTAACAATCACACTCACGGTCAAACTCACGTTCATGAGTTCGTAGGGCTCACACTCGCACTCACACTCATTAGTTCTCAGAACTCGCGATCACACTCGCGATCAGACTCACGCTCATCAGTTCTCAGGACTCACACTCGCACTCACACTCATAAGTTCACGTAACTCACGATCACACTCACACTCACACTCACAATTTTTAGAGACTCGCGGCCTCACTCACGATCACCTCAAATCTGATGGTGAGCGTGAGTGATCGTGAGTGATCGCACTCATGAGTGAGAATGCCGAGGTATGGTGGTAGCACAACGGGCGTCGATCAGCCGTCCTCCACACGTCGGTCTTTCTGGGCGCCGATTGTTCTCGCCGGACGCACTGAGGTCGGTCGTCGAGACGTCGGGGGTACGGTGGTGCTGGTGCGTCTCGTCGTTGCGGCGCAGGAGGTTGACGGGCAGCAGGTGGCGGTCGTCGGGCCATGGCGGCGTAGCTCACCGTCGGTTGTTCCGGTGGTGACAGGTCGATGGGAGCCTCCTGCTGCAAGGCTCGCTGCACCCTCCTCTCGCACCACTTCCGTCATAGAAAGCGAGGCAGGGCGATCGGCAGTGGACAGCACCTTTCTGATCTCCTCCCGAACGACGTCGCGGATTATCTGGCGAAGGTTGTCGACACCAAGGCCGCCCAGGTCAAGTGGCACCGATGCAATCGCCGAAGCAGCATGGGAGCCGGCGAGTCGATTGTAGTGACCCGATCGTGCTTGTAAAGCACGCTCCATGTTCGTTGCTTCAGCGACGAATTCAGCTACCGTTGTCGGGGGGTGGCGAACAAGGCCGCCGAAGATTTCGCTTTTGACGCCCCTCATGAGGAAGCGCAACTTCTCCTCGGTGGCTTGCGGGTCGGCGCGTGTACAGAGTCGTAGCACGTCTTCAACGTAGCTTCTCACGCTTTCGTTCGGAGCTTGTGTTCGGAGATTGTGTCCGGGTCTGGAGCAGGTCCTCCGCATTCTGTCGCCGGTATTGGTTCGAGAAGGTTTGATTCATCTCGGTGGCGCACATATCCCACAAAGTGAGCGAAGCCTCGTGGTTTTCGAACCAGTGCCTCGCGGTGCCTTCCAGCGAGAAGTAGAGGTTCTGGAGGCGTTGCTCGGCGTTCCATCCGTTGTGGCGGGCCACGCGCTCATAGTGAAGGATCCAGTCCTCGATGTCTTCGTAGGTTTCGCCACGGAAAGGTGTCGGCGATCGGGGGGCGACGGGCAGGACAACGCCGGGAGGAGCGGTCATCGTCGCGGTCTTCCTTGATTTCTGCGGCAGGGGTCCGAGTTCAGGAGCTTGCCCTTGAAGACCGCGGCTGGCACGATGCTCTGAGTCTTCAACGGAAGGACGTCGGGAAATGGGGCTTGCTGACCGAGTTCTTGTAGGGGTACGCTGCACGGGTTTTCTACCCCGCACCTCCACCAGAAACGTCACGAATTAAGGCGACCAGAAGGCGAACAGTGAACTGAAAAGAAAGGTTTAATGAGTGAACTTGTGCCAACCAAAAATAAGTAACGAAACAGCGTCGAAGCAGCAGAAAAGCAGGCGGCGATTCGGCGGCGAATCAGAGAGCGCGAGCGAGACTGAGACTGACTCGACAAGGTCGCGGGCAGCTGCTTATCTACCGTGCGGCAAAGACTCGAAAGTTCGGCAAAGAAGGTTCGAGCGTCGCGCGCTCGCGGCGAGGATGGACTGGCACTTTCGAAAATAACAAAGCAGAGGGAAAGTTACGTCTGCTGCGAGAATGACCGGGAATCTTCTAGAAGACCGTGACCAAGCGCTGCCTTCTCGGCTCTGCGGGCGGCAATATTATTCTCTTTTTTACTCAAAGTTATGCTACTGTATCTTAGTATGGGGGGGGGGGGGGGGGGGAGTACAAAAACGCTCACAAACTACAATAACATTCTTAAATTACAGAAGAAAATTTTCCGGTTATTTGAAAGCTACACGGGAAATATGTAAGACCTTCCAACTGAGCCACTTTTTTTAGAAAACACGATATACTCAAGGTTGACCAAATTTATGACTTAAAGTTAATGCAACTAATCAAAACTGAGAAACTTTATGACATAACTACAAGTGATATATTGCATAGATACGCCTTTCGGCACTCTTTAAGACGACCTCCACAGATTCGAACACATTACGGAAAGCAAACTAAAAATTACCGGGTGAACAATTTATTAAATTCAATGGGAACCTTCGTAGATTTTAATAACTTCTTTTCTAAATTTAAGAAAAAGCTGAGGACACTCTTGGTGGGTAGGGACACTGCCTTGTAGCCATTTTTATACGTGTACAAATTGATGGTTTTTGTCTCTGAACTTGTGAAAAAGTTTCTTTCATAACATATATTACTAGTTGCGATCCTCTCTTGATGATGTAATGTAAAGCCATGTCATTATTTGAATCGCTGATCTGCACGAATGTATAGTATACTGTTTACCGTATGTACGAACTGCAAAGGGGACAGAGACCTTCGTCAGGCATTTTCTGCCTTTAGTCTCTGTTCCCCTTTCGGTTGATCCGAAAAAAATAAAGACTTCAAAGTTAAAAAATTCAAAGAAAATGCACATAAAAAGCCTCAAATGATAATCAAACGTGAACAAGAACTATTTTTGGTATAAGTTTTACGGGAAAGGTTTCATATAAATCATCACAGTAAACGTGGCTTGCTTTAAATCACGATTTAAATCTTGATGTAAATCATCTTGATTTGGTTTTTGGTGCCGTGTTTTTCAATACCTTGAGGCAGTAATATCTGCTAATTTTATTTACAGTATCTGTACCGAAACTCCGATCTTCTTGTTTACACGGTAACACGCCTCACGCGCCTCAACGTGAGGCCCGTTCACACACCTGCGTTCGGAGCGACCACTATGCTTACGAACGAATGCAACCGCTGCGACTTCAACGACAACTGTGCGTGACGTGTACACACACCTGCAACCGCATGCACCCACACGAATCAACAGCCAATGAGAAACGAGCTTCAGCTCTTGCTCCTAGCCAATAGTAAGCAACCCACCCACGCTTACAAACAGAGCGAACGGTTTCGTGCCCGACGCGAGGTCCTCACCGGAGCAGCCGGAGGTTTCGGCTACGGCTTACAGTCAGTCACGAAGATCTGCTTTGCGCCTACAATAGCTGTGTAAAGGCTGGTTCAGACATCTGAAACGAACCCGTTATCCACGACTGCGTCCGTTGTGACCGGGGCGACCGCTCTGCGCCGCGCGTACACTCCCGCAACCACTGCAACAAGCGCAGCGGGTAGGCAGCACGGCGACCGCCTCTCCACCGCCGTCAGCTGTTTCAGCGGTGCCTCTAAAAAAAAGGGGACCCGCTGCCACTCACTTGCGTAACCGAAAATAGACAGACCGTCTTGTATGACCTCAAGCTTTATTTATTTCCTTCATGATACGCTTGCAGGGTAGTGTATTAAAAAAAAAAAGCGCAGTAGGCCGTCTTGCATGATCACGACTTTAATACACAACTTTGCCAACAGTACGAATCTCGCCACATGCCCTTTTTAGGATTATAAAAGACGATGTAGATGTAATCTTAGCAGCCATATAGCAACGTAGAAATATAATTTCGTGATCAGATAGGCGTTGCGAGCGTTCAGGATTGCTACACTAATCACCTTTCTCGGGTGATGAAAACGCGTGAAAACTCGCATCCTTTATACGGTACGCATCAGTAATACCTTGAACCTGAGCACACGTATTAAATGCGCCAAAAAATAAATCCGGGCGATGTTCGAGGAATCAAATGCTAGGAAAGCACCACTGTAGTCGAAGTAAACGAACACGACGGCACGGGCGTCTCTCCTGTCTTGAGAGTGCCGCCATGAGATCGACGCACGAGTAGGTGAATTTTCCCTTCTAGCACGTGCTGGGTTATCATAACGACACACGACAAAATTGACAGCCAAGGATTGCACTTTTACCGGTAACGGTGAGCTTCCACCACGCCGTCCACGTCGACATCACCGCCGACGTCATGTTTGCAGATAGAAGGAGCCCGACACAACCGGCATGCGACGCGCGCGACCAAGCTCTTCTCGGCCTGTGATTGGTCTGTCGTTGTGGTCGTTCCCGAACGTACCGAAAAAGTTCAGCCCGGCTCAACTCCTTGCGTTGCGAACGAACACGAACGAAACGACCGTTTGGCGCTTCGTTGCTATGATAATTCCTCGTTTCAAACGGTTGCATTCGTTCGTGAGCATAGTGGTCGCTCCGAACGCAACTGTGTGAACGGGCCTTTCAGCGCCGTCCACACACTTGCAACCGAGTAGGACCGAGAGAGACAAGATGGGATTTTAAGCCTCTTGTGACGGCATAGGACCGAGTGCGCTGCTGCGGAGCAGGTCATACGCCGTCGCAAGAGGCTTAAAAACCGGCCTTGCCTCTCTGGGTCCTACTCAGTTGAAAGAATGTCAAGGGCGCTTTACAGAACAGTCTTTCCGCTGGCACACAAGACTGAAATCTGAAACATTATGTATATCGGTTTTTTTAGACGTGACTCAAAGACAGACAGACTCACCGGTTTCGCTGTTCATTATACTCCATCTCACTAGTTGTGTGCAGCAAAGGCAAGGTTAGGGGCTCGAGAGCGTGGCTTTTAGATGTGCATTTCTTGCGCGAGCTCTCGCGCAAACGAAGCATTCTCCAAAGCTGAGCTCTCGTGCCCCTATTCTTGCCTTTACTGCACACAAGACAGAGTATAGACGGTGAATGTCCTTAGTTAAAGGCAATGATGATATGATTCCGTCTTTCTGATTTTGATGAAAATGACTTAAAGGGGCCCTGCAATCCTCTTTAAACTTCTATTTTTTTTTTTTTTTTGCGTTTTTTACGTCTTTTTTGGTTCGGGCAACCTAGCGTGCACGAAGAGAGTAACTAAATATCAGGACGTCATGTTTTAGCCAGGCGACGCGTCAACCTCCTCCCCTTAAGGGGGCGCCCCGTGGTGTCGAACGCACACGGCATGTGACGAAATCGTGACGTTGTTGGTCCTGGTCAGCCGAGGAGGGAGGGCTGGCCCGAACTCGGGCAGCTCTCTCTCCTCAGGCTCACCTCCTTTCTCCGTCTTCCCCCCCGCGGCAAGGGTAATCCTCCGGCGCGGGAAAACGGGGGATAGAGGACCAAGGACGTCATGAAGGAAGTTATTTTTTGCTTGCTTTTGTAATTTTAATATGCCTATAACTTCTCAAATAAAGCGAATTTCGAGAAAAGAAAAAGTTCACTTAGTTCAAACGTCCCGTAGGCTCAGGCTCGGTGCAAATTAAAAAATAGTAAAAACGTCGTTGCAGGGCCCCTTAAGCCGGGCCATGGAAGCTCGTTCTCATAAGTCGTCATGTAAAAGATTTCCCTTCTGACCCGGACGTAGTCTAATCCTTTTCTCCCAGGAGCACTATACTCGCGGTCGAATTTCTGTGGCAATGCAGTCAATGCTAGGGGAGAGGGTGCACCAACCGCTGTACATGCGCTTTCTTCTTCTCTTCGGATTGCCACAGAAAGCTGACCGCGAGTATAGTTGCATCTGGTTGCATTCCCCCGCAATCCTCTCGAGGAGTAGTCTTTCAAAACACCCGATCAGCCCTAGTTGCACCATGTAATACAAGGGGGCTGGATGTTTTGCAGGGTCACGGCCGATCGATTCCGAAGGGCTGTGGCTGGGAGAGGCGTCGCCAGTTGAGGAAAGGAATGCCTCCTAAAATGTGTACTTTCCCAAAAAACGGGTGGCGAATCTGCTCGTTTGCTTATTCCCGACTAAACTCCCCGAGGAAAGACAAAGAGGCATACCGCGAGCGGCACCTGAATGTTCCCTCGCCCGGTCGTTAACACATCTCCCCGTCTGCCCAATGTACACTTTTCCACAGGAAAACGGAATTAGATACACCACCCCTCATGCGCAGGGGATAAGCGGGTTGCGGTGCTTAACTTGACATTGTGTACCCGCGCGGCCACCTCGATTCACGGCTGCACACAGCCGCCCCAACTTAGCTGGAGCCGGAAGCACAACTGGCACGTTGTACCTACTGGCAACCTTCTTGACACCATGGAACACCCTGTGCATATACGGAAAGACCACAGGTCTTACCGGTGGCTTTTGTCTTGCCTCAGTACTAGCAGGCCCTCTAAACACCTTAACCAAATATTCCACGACGCCCATGACAACTGCCAAAGGGAAACCAGCATTTGATAACCTTTTGACTTGCAACAAAGAACTCTCACCACACCCATGAAGGCGGTGCGGAGACTGGACAGTGCAATGACACTTTTCACTGTCTTAGAGTGTGCGGATTCATATACTAAGAGCCCCTTCTTAGACCTGGGCTCATAGGCCAAACAAATGCACATAGGAATATGGACATTTGTTTACTCTGCCTGAGTGTTTACGGCAACCGCGGAATAGGAGCATTTGTATGACGTTAACAGCTTGTGCACCGTGGACACCTATGTCATGACCATGCTTGATGGTATAGTGACTGAAGCTGTAAGGATCGAATGCGTCGCAGATCCCCAGTCCATCGCTCATCTACGTCAAAGACAGCATGTGGACGAATGTTGAGCGCTAAATAGTGCTGATATCATCTTAACTCTTAATGTGCGCCTACTTGAATATATCGAGTTGTCAGTTTGGATTATACTACCAAGATTCAATTATTGAAAGGCTCATCAAAGGTGCGCGTTTTTATCGCATCTTTATTCTCACAGATACGCTATATTTGAACTTTGGATTCACATAAAAACACTTATCAGCGGCGGCTGTCGAAAAACAAACTCGGTTTTCAACCCGCCGTCACAGTGGTTGTGCTTAGCGGCAAAAGGGGGGGGGGGGGGGGGGGGAGGAGGGGAGGGGGGAGAGTTGTTATGTGCCTAGATTGTAGAGTGTATCCAACTGCTCGATAGGGGTCACGTGATTTATGGGCCGCGTTTGCAATGCCAACTGCGAGGAAATGCCGAAAGCGTTCACCGTTACAAAGCGTTGTTAGTCTGCAAGCGTATCAGCCTCTCCGTCATCTTTCCTCCTTTCCACGCTCGAGCGCAACGCATGCGCGCTTGCGACCATTCTGCCCGAGGGGGCGTCCGCCATTAAATTGCAAACGCTCTCCATGGTCCGAATTGCTTCCTCTTTTAAATCGAGGCTCTCCAAGGACATGTCGTCTCAGCAGAGAGCAGCCGTTACAACGACGTGCCCCATAAATAGCGTTGACTATAGCGTTGGCTCGGAAAGCCGATTCCCCGGGAACATATAGCGTCAGCTGTTGCCCCTTTCAGACGCTGGACCCGTTGCTTTCATTCGGCTGACGCTTCGTCGCTACACTGATGGTGACCAAGAAAGCAAACTGCCAGTGAGTGGTAAATATAAACAAAATTCAAATACGCGCTTATTGTCTCTCGCAATTCAACGGGCTTTTCAGCGGTCGGAACGTGAACAAAGAAAATTTGAAAACAAGGACATCACGCCGTAGGGCGATACCAGAGAAGCATGTGTTGTTAGACGTCAGTTATCTTTTTTTTTTTTTTAAATCATGATATGGTTCCAAATTATCAATACCAAAGGTTTAGCCAATGTGTACGGCATCTGTCCTTATAAGCGTATCGGCATTCACTGTAAGACTCCCGATCCATATCATTATTGCTTCGCAGCCAATCATGATGCGGCATTAACCCGAGAAGAAAGCTTAAAATCCAATCACGAAAAAGAAGCGTGAATTAACGTAATAATCAACGCCCTGGGTTTCTTCGGCAGTCCCTTATTGGAGCGGTTTAGTGCTGTCAACCAAAGCGGTGCATAGACGCTTTTCGTTTCCTCTCGTTCTCAGTCACTTGGGTCCCGCATCTGGTATGTGGGACAAAAAAAAATAATAAGACATTTCAACCTGAAATGTGTGGGAATATATAGGTAAGGCAAGACAGGAATGTGTGACGATCACGCATGTCTCGTGATCACATTCCAGCGGCGGGGAGATATCGAAACGATATTTTAACGCATACCGAAAGTGACGACATTCAAGATGGTTGCGCCCTTGTGGAAAAGGCGTATACGTTTCAAGGGAAAATGGGTTTTACGTCTCTATCCTTTAATCACGCAAAGGTTCAAACACAAGGTCGCTATTCGCAGCTCATTAAGCGTTTGGCTCAAAACCCAGAGTGAAAGAGGCAGGAAAGACCATCTGCAACGTGACGCGGCATCTGGAGTTATCTTAGTTTGTACTGCTAACTATTTGCCTCAAACTATTTATCGGTAGTTTTCGCGCTCTTGATAGATTTCATATTTGTATTTGCAGTTTGTTTGGGGATGTATATGGTCACGTCACAAGTGAATTTATATGTGCTTACTGGTGTGCACAAGTTTTCACGTGGCTCTTCGTAAAGATAATCGAAGCAAGTAAAGGGGTCATGAAAAGAAATATATCGACCTCATCTTAATTTTCTTATATTCATTAAAGCCCAAAGATGTTGTTTACTAAGTTTTACGGCCAAATGTGGCGTCTTAATTTTGCAAACCTCGTTTAAAATTCGTGTTTTGGAGATTCTGAGACGACCATACGAGACTGTATGGGAGCCAGATGCAACAAAACGTCATCAGAAGTGTATGTAACGTGGAACATGTATTCAACTTTATTTACTGTTCAAACAATAAATTCAAAATTATAAAAACAATTCTCGTTTATTGATTCCCTTATATTATTCACAGGATACCGCATCACGTCATTGCAGTTCAGGTTCGGTTTCAAATAGATCCGGGTCTTCTGCCGCTTGGTTAACAAAGTAACAGTGGTTGTTCTGTCGACTGCTCGGTTGCTCGTCGTTTCTCGGCTCCTCGTCCTCTGTTCGTTGATGGTTTAGGTTGTGGTTCGTGTTATCGTCGCTCGGTGTGTTGTGTGCGCGTGTCAGCCCCCGTCATGCCGACGGGTGCGTTGTGAGACACTGCTGCGAGACGTGCAGTAGCGCAGATGACATACGGTTTCATAACCTGCCGCGGGAGCCACGTCGTAAGGACTTGTAGCTTTGAGCTATTGGCCGCGATGGTCTGGATGACATCGGTGCATGCGTGCGTCATGTCTGTTCCGACCCATTTTTTTCCGGGGGACTACGAGATTAATATTTAAGTGCGGCAAAGCCTCAGCCTGGATTTTATGGAAGCGGCTACCGTTTGATGTTACAGACAGAATCTAGTTCTAGTCCAACTTAAAGATGTCTGTGTTGCTAATCGCCGATGACAGAGAGCATCTCTGGTAACTTCCTGTCTTAACACAGTGTTTATTTTGTCCTCTTCGACGTCTTCTATCAAAGCTCAACAGCACTGTCTGCAAATTCTCCCTGACCCATTTTTTTTTTTATCACCAGCACGATGGTCATTGCCCATTAAGATGGCGTGACTGGCAACAGGAGTTCTAGCAACACGCTCAAGCTTAGCTGAGATGTTTTCTTGTGCGTGTATGTAGGATATCTTGCCCTACAAAATCTTGGCCTTGCATGTTCCCGAAAGTGGCTCTTTTCAGGCCAGTCTTCTGGTCATCATCATACAGGGCCCCCGCAGCATGTACAGTGCTCACCAACTTTATATAAAGCATTCAATTGTGTCTTTTCTCATGACAGAGCTATCCTGGGGGTAGCCGAGCTAAGGTTTCGTGGATTGGCACTCAACAGGCCCCCATCTGGAACTGCTACGTAAATAAACCACTGTTATGCTTCCACAAGGATAGTGTTGCCAAAGAAGGCACGAAATTCGTGTGTTCTGTGTAAGTTTTGATAAGCACTGCATGTGGCAGTTTAAAAGCATACCTTATTTACCTTATTTTTCAATGCTAATGCAAGAACCCTTCCTGAAGCCCCATACCGCACCCCTACATCCCAATGCTGCACATTTTTCTTGAGCTAGAATGTAAAGCAAAATATTTGAATGATGCTCATCACCCAATACTTTGTTCATCTTCATGGTTTTTGCAAGCCCAGAAATGGATCTTCAGACACTCTCACTATGGTTTTGTCTCCAGGTAACTGCTGTAGGTTCCTTACTAGTCAGTATGGTAAGTATATGATGTTATGATGTTGCAAATAACAAACAGCTCTTAGCGCAATTTCGTAACATAAAAAACATGTCCTCATAAACAGCACCTTGAAAAATGTGTTCAACATCTAATCTTATTGTGTACGACGTTCATCTTTGTAAAAAAATTAAAACTGTGTACCTACTACGATTGGTACTACACCCTCGTGACGATTTCTACTGAGAAAAATCGTCTGTGTTCTCAAGTGGCTAATAAATGCACGGATCTGTGCGCAATGAATTATTCATTTGTAAATTACTGATAGCTAGATATTTATTTCGGCTCAGGAGAGTCACAGCGCCGCAGAAAGGCAAGTACCTTATACCGTCATTGTCGAAGGCCAGCGGCGCCGCGTCCAACGATGATGAGATGATATTGTACAGATGAATTCGAAAACACTTCAGCCTTTCCACTCTGGTAAAGAACGAAGAGCAGCGGAGTTGTACTATGTGCCGTTGTCACTCATAGATGGCGGTAGCTGTCCAGAGGGTTGTGTCGAGATTTATTTGTCCACGGAGACGAAACTGGGGAGACTAGCCCTTAACAGCTCCGCTGTTAAAAATGGGATGATGATTTAAATCGAGCTTGTGACCAAGTGTGAAGCGTTGATGTCCGCCATGTGCCGCCATGTGCTGCTGACTTCTAACAAGGGGGGTCTCGAGCGCCTGGCGAGGACTCCCTACTTGCACGGCTTGCAGACAAGCCGGTCGAATTTTTGGCGATGCAGGGAGTCCAGCACCCCCGTGGTGGAGCTCAAGGCCGGGTTTGGTTCCTGTGTTCGCAAGGCGGCGGTCTTAGCGAAAGCGGGCACTGAAATCTCCAAGCTTGCTGTCGAGTTCGTAACCGAGCAGCCTGAGCTCCCAGTTGACAGAAGGCTGTACTGGTTGTAGCTGAGCTAGTTGGGCCATATTCTTGGGTGGTGCCAGCTTAACACTAATAAGCACAGAAAATTTACAACCGCTGAACTATCAACCATTAAAGCCTTCTTTTTTCTTCACTACTCAGTATTTACAACCTGGATTGAAGCCCTCTTCTTCCTTATTTACAAACTGCATTAAAGCCTTCTTCCTCCTCTTCTATAGCTATCTACAAATGTGGAGCTGATTCGTGCCCTTCAGGACCCCCGCAGAACCAGTTTGTCTCGCTTGTGCAGCGCCAGGGAAGGCGCACTGACACATTCATCTTTTTTTTTTTTTTATCGATCGCCAATGCCTCAAAGATTTCACGCGCAAGTTTTTCTTTGTTCTTTCCTAGAACCTTGATGTTTTTCAAACTTGCAGTGCACCGGCATTTTCGACAATGGACTGGTAGATGCCCCGCTGCTGATATGTTCTTTAACGAAGCAGCATATATTCCCTTGTCCAGTCGTTGATGCAACGACCGGTTTGGCCTTTATAGCACCGACCGGTTTGGCCTTTATAGCACCAACCGCATGGATAATAGGATGTCATATATGACTTCTTTTTCACAAGATGCATATTTTGTCCTGTGAGCAATGTCACCAACTTCTCTTTTAAATTCTCCCTCCTGGTTTACCCTGCGACACATAGAATATGCCTTATTCGGCGCAGAGCAAACCACGTGAACGCCTTGCCGTCCAGCAACCTTCTTCAATCTGTGAGATATATTTATTTATTTTATTTATTTACAGAGTACCTACATCGCCTCGAGGGCATTATTGTAGGAGGGGCGGGAAATAACACACATACATAAAAACACAAAGTGGTCACTTGTCCGCACAGATTAGATATACAGCCGAGAAAAAAATACACTGTTGTCCAAGGTGCTCACCACATCATCAGGCAGCAAGTTCCACTCTCTAATTGTCTTTACAAAAAAGGATGACAGAAGCTGTTTGTTTTATAGGAATATTCAAAAACTTTTCTAGAGTTATCACACCTAGCTGAAACATACGTTGGTCCCAAAAGATACTCATTCTTATTAATACCAGTATTATTATAATAAATGCGATGGAAAAACTTCAATCTTAATTTTTGCCTTCGGAATCTTTTGACAAAATGCACCGCGACACAGGAGGAGAGTGAGACCCGCTGTAATACTTTATATCCCCCTCAGGCAATTTAGCCATTCACTGCGATAGATGTCCTTACGCCCCGGAATCGGAACAAACAAAAATTCTGGGAAAGCGAAGATGCAAAATCTCGAGAGAGCTGTACGAGTCATTCAACATTAGAGTGCAGGGTAATGACATATGCATAAGTGCCACGATAGTCCATCTAACAGACAAGGAATTTGAATTCCAGCTTGAGAAGACCAATTGGGTGAATAAATAGTGTGTGGTGTTTCAATAAACATTTAGTCGAAAGCAGCCCTTCGAGTTGTTTCCCTTACTCTGCCCCTGTCTTGCGGCGCATTTTGTCAAAAGAGATCATGTACCAACTGGCCCATCTGTCACTATTGATGCTGTGTGTGATGCCGTGGATATAAGTCGCAATCACTATAGGCTTTCGTGTATTTTCCTTTGGCCATTTTCTTCAGGGTTCCACTTCTTACAGTTGCAGATCTTTTCACACGTCGCTATCAATACTGCGTATGAGTAATTGGCATCTTGTAGCCTTGATCTTTGTGTTTGGAAGCTTCGCTCAACTTGATGACTGCAGGACTTTTTAAGGGCAGATGTAAGTGCTGTAGTGGCTACACCTCGTTTCACTTTTTTTTTAATGTCCAGAGTCAAAAGGAACGAATCCTTTACAGGATCTATCTTGATACCTCCAGCCCTCGTGACCAACCGTAAACTTCAGGGCCAAATCCAGGAATCTTATAGACTTGTCCACAGGAAGCTCGTAGGTGAACGAGGGACCAAAGTAGCTCTGTTGGAAACATCTCATAACAATTTCATGGCACTCGTTGGTTTCTTCATCCACCTCCGTGTTGCATAAAACCAAGAAATCGTCGACATACCTGAATACCACCTCGATCCTAAGATCCTTGACGATCTTTTGAATTTTAATTCCTTCCACATGCCGCGAGAAACACATCACAGAGAACTGGGGCCATTCCAGATCCGATGTACACACCGGTTTCTTTGTACATATCGTTGATAATGGCATGACACTACCGTCGTTCTTAGGTAGACGCTCAGTAGCTCCAGAAAACTGTCTAGGTTGATTCCTGCCACATTCTGGAACGAGATGTCACCCTGCTTCTCTATGATTGTTCGGAGAATGTGTAAAAGGCTTGCATGTTTAATTTAATAAAGCATGTCCTGAATGTCGATGGAAAAGCTAGAAATAATTTCGGAGCCCTTTTCTTTGAAGGAAGGCGATCACACTTCCTGAGTTAGGTACCTTGAAAGGAACTTGTATCTAGACCATGGACAAAAGCTTATCCAAAAAGGTTGACAAATGAGCTTGCCATGTTCCTCTTTCCGAAACAATAGCACGAAACAGAACATCAACCTTGCGGGTTTTGGCGGAGAAAAAAACGTAAAGGTGGTCCTTCTTTGTTCCTTTGATTTTTGTGGCAAGGCTTTCCTGGAGGTTTCTTTCAGGTATTTATAAGATGACTTTTTTTTGTAGAGTTTGTTCTTCTTTTTTCCATCTGAATGAAGTTCTTAGTTACTGCCTGATTGACCCGTGCGTCGTACTTGCCAGACTCAGGGACTACAATCCCTCATTCTTTGTCTGACACACGGAGCTTAAGGTTTTTCTCCGAAATTTGTGTCTCGCACGCCTAAGGGGTCAGGCACATAAAAAAAATGAGCTTCGGATGGACAGCAACATGAGTTGTGGAGCAAATATGTTATAACCAACGGGTCATAACATTCAAGGAGTCAAAACATACATTAGGTCTCTTGACACAAGAGTCAAAACATCCAACGCGTCAAAACATCCATACGGGTCTAAACATCCATAGAGTCAAAACGTTTATCGTGTCAGTACATCGATCTGAGTCAGAACATCCATAAAGTTAAAACGTCCATTGAGTCAGAACAACCACCCGGAGGCTTGAAAGCCGGGGACCTTGAAAAGTTGTAAGATATATATATATAGTTGAGTCACTCTTGTACACATAGCTATCATGTCGTTTTTAATGTTTCTCTATAAGGTTGTATGCGTAGACACATGCATAGCGTAATCAATTGTCCGCATGATTTTTTTTTTTTTGTGCTTAAGTGCTTCATACAAAGACTTCGGTTGTTTTTAGGCACAAAGAACTAAATAAATGAACAAATAACTTATAAGATAACGCATGTACTTCCCGATGACGGTTCCGGGAAGGATGCAATTCATCTTCGCAAGGGACCTGCTCGCTGCTCAGCCACCGGTATTTCCACTGGACGCTGCTGGGCTGGAACAATTTGCTAAGTGTTTTGACTGCTTCTGGCTCTCGAAAACAGTTGTCAAAAACATCTGGGGCCAGTTTGAGAATGATGGACCACGCACCACCAACATGGTGGAAAGGTGGCATAACGGGCTGCACAGCCGGCTGATGAGTCATCATCCAGACTTGGCTGAATTCATACAGTTCCTGAAAGTTATCCAGCATCCCTCGCAAAACAGGTTCCAGGCACTGCTTTTGGATCGCCTGTACAGGCGGTTCAAGTGAACAGACGTAACAAACGGCTGCAGGAGGAGATGGCTATGTTTTTGTGCTACGGCGACTGCAGTTTCAACATTTCAAGACGTGCTGAACTACGTTGACATAATTTCAATGGTTGGAGTCCTTCCATAAAACGAACTGACTAGTACCGTAGCCGGCTTGCCTGAAAATGAGTAATTTTTATTGATGTATAATATACAGCCAATAAACCGTTTTGAATGCCTCGGGCCATACTGGCATTCTACTCAGCGACCTTTCATAAAATATCATAGCGTCACAGCTCAGAGTGAAAGTCGGGGTACAACGTATACTCCGTTAACCCCTTGGTCTATAGTGCGGTGGAAGCGCTGTGGAAGCGCTATAGAACCCATATTTTCGCAAGTGCAACCAATAGGTTCTAAACCAGTGGAAACATGCCCCCGCACTCAAAGCTGCTTCGACCGCCACCCCCCCCCCCCCCCCCCCCAATCCCTCCCCCCCTCCCCCCGCACCTCTCTTCGTCGGGCTCTACAACACACCCGACTAGGGTGACCACCCGTCCCGCGACTCGCGGGACTGTCCCGCATTTAAGGGCTCGTGTCCCGCGTCCCGCGAAAAAATCCCAAATCTTCAAAATGTCCCGCATTTCACATTGTCGTAAAATTCGCTCTGCAATTCATGGTGCCGCCGAACAACGGGCACGGGGCAGCCACGTTTGGCTTGACATGATGGCGCACCGTCCAGTATGTAAAAACAACTCTTGTGTATGACCCGAAGTAGAAGGAAGAGTGCGGGTTTTTAATTTTGGTTATCGTGTTTAGTGAGGTTTATGTGTGTATATTGTTTGTCTGTATGTATGTATCAGTAGTTGGTGACATGTATTCTTTCTTTGGAAGCCTTGTTAACCCGTTCGTTTCAAGTTGTCAATCATTGTTTCTTCAATATGTGCGTTCTCACTAATAGATCTCCGAAGATTCTATCAGAATGCAGCCTTCATTTCTCTGCACTGCGCTTCGTCAGTGGTGAACTACACGATGCGACATGAGCCCCCAAACGTCGCCCCCACACATCAAATATACTTCCGGAGCCCCTGGTGACACTAGCTGTGTAATGGTAATTAGTGAGGATGAAACGAGCAGACCTGTTTTGGATGGCTTTTAAATGCATGACTACTAATCTTCAAATAAAATCATCCCCTTTAAATAAACTGCAAGAAGATTCGCATGCCCTAATTCACACTGTCATTAAACTTGAAGAAGCCAAAAGGTGGTGCATTTTTTATATATGTATATAGCCACCCGGCAACGGCCAGACGGTATCAGCATAATGAGAGCCCACGGTTAGACCCTGTCTCGTTGTAATTTGGCAAAGGGTGAACGCTACGCCCTGTACAGAAAGAGCCCTTGTCCTGTCCGTTATCTACTTGTCCTTGTCTATCGCGCTAACTGTTTGGGAGACGTTTAACCTATAGGTCGTCAACTTATGTTGTTGCGATAATAGAGAGTTTTAGGGAACCGTTTTTGCACATCTGATAAGGTACGGTGGGCCTTTCGGTACGAACTGATCATGCGCTACCAGAGAAGACTCCGATATGCGCAGTTCGTACCGGAGGGTCCATCGTACCGCATTGGATGCGCAAAGACGGTTCCCTAAAACTCTCTAGTAAGATGTTAGGTTCTCGTCACGCCCTGCGTTTCTTGAGGTGTCGCTGTCTCTAACAATAAAACCGCCTCCGATCAGGTGTTGTCCTGTTACCACGGCAAGACGCTGGAGACTCCGGCCGAGCACCCGGACGCTGTCCTGACCGAAATCGTCTCCGGAGGCGACTTCTGTCACCCCTCGTTGGGCACCTGCATGTACGACCTCCTGACCGACCCTTGGGAAAGATTCAACATCTACAAGCCCGATCACCCTGTGAGTCCCAAACAAAGCATTGAAGAAGGTCTGTCACGAATGAAGGTGACGAGAGGATGAGCAGTGAACTGAAAATAAAGGTTTAATTGGCGAAATTGTACCAAATAAATAAAGAACGAGCGTCCAGGCAGCAGTAAAGCAGGCGGCGATTTGGCGGCGTAACAGCAAGCGAGAGCGAGACTGACTCGACAAGGTCCCGCGCAGTTCCTTATAAAGTGTGCGTGACTACCTCAAAATTCGGCTAAGAAGCTTCGAGCGTCTTGCGCTTGGGGCGAGAAATAACAGGCACTTTCGAGAACAAGAAACTAGGACGAAATGATAGAAGTTACGTCCCAAGTAAGAATAAACGCGAGTCTTCTTGAATTCCGTTACCGAGCGTTGCTTGTTCGGCCCTGCGCGCGGCAATATGTTGACACGTGGGAACACGACTCACGGTGACCCAACAATCGAGGAAAAATGTTTGCGACCTAAAACCTGGCTTTTTGTTGTTATTTTTTCGACAAGAAATATACCGCTTTTAGAGCAATGCGCTCAAGGCGCATTGCTCTACACTGGATAACGAAACAGAACTCTGAATATTTTAGAAGTAATAGGCCCTCTGCCACCTATATGTATAAATAAAAATAATAAAATTCATCATATGTCACTTCTACACTCAATAAAACACCAAAACGAGCTTATAAAAAAAATGAGTGCGTAGTTAGGTAGGAGATGCAACTTATATGCGAACATAACGTAAAGGAACAAATAATCTGGCGCGTGTTAAACATGTTGAAAAGCTTATTTAATTAAACGCGCCCTGAGGAGGTTTCTGACGTCGCCTAAATATTTGCCGATAACTAACTCTGCGAGCTCAAAGCATCTTAGAAAGTCATCAATCATAACGATGCGTGGCCGATTTTCTTATTAATGAACAATCAAGGATTGAAATTATCTTCGGCGAGGAGGGGAGCATTGTAGAGGCAGCCAGGACGGCATGTGACCAGTGAAAACGGGACATTTCGTTGAGATTGGAAACGCTGTTATTACAAAATGTGTATGTTTTTGTAAATGATGGAGGCAGGTAAGAGTAGCCGAAATTGTTAATTTTTCGCGGAGTGGGAACTTGGTCTTTGTGGACGCAAGCGGTACGGGTCTCAAGGGTGAGTTTTCCAACTGAGTGTTTTAGTAACGTCGGTTGAATCGTTGTTTTGTCTGAATGGGCAACGAGCCGCGCGCATTCGGGATATCACTCCGCTACCACATTGGTCGGAGGCGGGAGGATTCTTCGCGTGCTATTGACTAACAGTGGTTCTGGTTTCGGAACATGCTCCTTCCATCGCCGGAGATAAAATCGGAGTGTTGCGATCTTCGATTGCTTTCTTAATAGGCAGATCGGCCGCGTATCGTCATGATTTAGGAATTTCTAAGATGCCTAGAGCCAGCAGAATGAGTTATCGCCATATTTAGGCGATCTCAGAAACCTTGTCAGGGCACCTTTAATGTAGTTTGTGTATAATCAAGATAAGCAGTGTTTGACGTGAGCTGTCGAGTATGTTTCTCAACACGTTTAAGGATGGATCCGCATATATATATTACGTCTTCTCGCATTTTCGGTTCTATAAGAAATTGTTCTTATTTGTATGTACAGCTTCATTGGCCTATACTACTCCTGCTTAGGCCAACCACTAACCCGCAGTATGTTCTTAGTTAAAACGAATTACGCAAGCATGATCATGCTGACTAAGACCAGGAGCACAAAATGCGCCCCGTACAAACCACACTCCGTGTGTCGTTTGTGCTAGTTTGTTCATTGTGCACCACAGATGTTGGCCAGGGCGAGATGCAGCGAACGAGCGCAACGCACGGTTAAAAGTAATTTAGTAATAGTAACGGTTACAAGTATTTTATTACTTCAAAAAGTAATTATATTACTATTGTGATTACTGCATCATAAAAGTAATCAACTGATTACAAAATTACTCCAAAAAGTAAGCGATTACAAGTAATTTTGTTACTTGTAATGCGTACGGTACAAGTCTGCCGACAGCCACCATACCGACCCGGGTTCGAGCCCCGCTGGGGCGTCTTTCTTATTTCTTAAGCTTTGTATATTATAACCTTAACGTCGTCTAACGCTCCAAGCGCGTCGCTTCTCTGTCGATCGTCCATGAGCTTCGTTCAGAACGATTTTCTCGTAGAATGAGCGTCACAATACACGTCCTGTGTTAAGATAAGAATTCCTGAGAGCCGGCCAATCCCGAGGCTTCTGAGTTTGTAGTTGTGGGAGAGTCTTGTCCTGCTATTCTTAACCTGGAATATACTAATGTGTTTAGTTTTTATTCGCCGTAACTTAACTCCACCCTAAAATCCCCAACTCACCACGCCCCAAAAAGAGCCCACCTCCTATTTCTTCCCCTTTAAAGCGATAGTATCACACTGGAACTTTCCGCGGGTCTTTCTTGCTCGAGGTCTGACCAGATTACGTCCCAATGTCATGCGACGTCACGGTCACGTGACATCAATTTACCCGCTAGAGATATAGTCGGGGAATTGACGTCACTGTTTCAAGTCGTGGTGTCATGTGACCTCAGGTCGCATGACGGGACCACGTGACGTGAGGTCACGCGACATCCATTTCCCGGCTAAACGTAGCACGGAAATCGTCGAGGTAGTCACGTGACGTGGTGTCATCGTGGTATGTGACGTCAAAGTGTCACATTACGTGACATCAAAGTGTCACATTACGTGACGTCAAAGTGTCACATTACGTGACGTCCCAATTTTCCCCGCTACATCAGGCAGATATTATATCACCTATACTCCAAGAAAAGTGATGCTCCTTAAAAAAGAATCCAATAAGTGCTATTGCAACTTTATTGAATTTGACGAAGGGTCTACGCTGGGCGATCTTTATCTGTCCAACGTGGGTTGGCCTTGATTCGGGAATGTAAGGTACATCGAAAGCTTCCATATGGAACATTGGGATCCCTTTTAAATGTTTACTTTGTGTCCGCAGGAATATATGAAACTCCGTGCACGACTGGAGGAGCTCAAGCTGACCATGAAAGCGCCCATGTTCGGCGTCGCCGATCCCAAGGCCAACCCGCTTCGTCGCAATGGCGTCTGGGACTCCTGGCTGGACTAGAGCCCCAATCGGCGACTGAAATTTTGCTACGGCGTTCACAGTACACACGTAGACTCCCCGCAATACTATATTTATACGTTTCTTGCTGCACCTAGGTCCGTTTTCAGTCACAATCTCTTAAACAAGCGTTCAGCTAACTGATCGCCTAGCAATTTTTGTATGAAAAAATACAGCTTTAAAATATCTTTTTTTTTAATAGCTTTAACACAAATAGGATGTTAGGCCTTGTGAATTCTTAGCGTTGCTTGAGAAATAAAGGTTGAATATGGTCGGTTCATGCCGTCTTACTAGTGCAGCCCTGCCGGACACTTTTGAAAATATCCGAACTCATGTTATTAGTCAAGCAATTGATAAAAATAAAACGTATGATTTCTAAAAGGCCATATCACAAATCCTCGACGGCCAGACAATGAATGAACGGATGCAATACCGAGAGCTGTTACAACATGAAGTGGGCTAAGATCGAAGGCTGAATCATTTGTCTAAGATAGAAAGGTGGCCTGGGCCATTTAGCTAAGATCAATGATGTTCTACATATTTTGGCTTAAATCAAAGACGTTTTCAGCCATTTGGTCAAGGTAAAACGTGTTTTAAGCCATTTGGCTAAGATCAATGACGTTCTCAGCCTTTTTACTAAGATCTAAGGCATTCTCGACCATTTGGCTTAGAGAGAAGGTGTTCTCAGTCATTTTGCTGAGATGAGAAATGTTGTCAAACGTTGAACTAAGATTGAAAGCGTCTTCAGCCATCTGGCTAAGATAGAAGATGTTCTCAGCCTTTAGATGAGATCAATACCGTGCTAAGCCTCACTCTCAAAAAAAAAAAAAATACTTGAGGTACACTTAAGCACTTCTTATGAGTTGTGGATTCGGAAGCATGCACGTCATTCTTCCGCTCCCTTATTTCGTCTGCAGCGTATTTGCGTCGACCGCAGAGCGCGCCCTCTCCCAACACCCTCTCCTTGCCGCTCTGACCTTGGACGCTCCATGTTAACGGCGCGCTGACTAGCGCTGACTAGAGTTCCTGTATTCGCCTCGAGATCGAACCGTGTCGCCACCGCGCGGCCGAAATTGGAAACGCGCGAAAGCGGGGATACCGGCGTGCGTCGTCTGCTACGGACGCACGCTGAGAAGCATGGATCTTGACGACGCAAGCCCGTTTCAGGCTGAGCTTGACATTCCTTATTAAATGTTTTATGTTTTTGTTTCCGTTTCTTCTTACTAAAGGTTGTGTTGTATCGTTCGCCATGCGTAGAAATTCAGCAAAGCGATTATTATTAAGTCGGAAGCTTCCATAATCTTAGTGTGTTGTTTTTTATACAATCGCTGGTCCCGCGTATTTTGTTATCTCGCACAAACCTTGGCTTTCATGAAGCATTGAATGTTGAGTGGGCCTGTGGTTTGATTAGAAAATTAACCCGACTGATCGCTATCCCCTTTAATAGACTAATCAATCAATAAATCCGTATGTTGATTTTTCGCCGGTCACATTGCGCGAAGGACGTTAAAACTAAACATTTTTCTACTGGTTTTACTATGTCATAAATGGCATATTGCATTCCCATTATAAACTTCACGTTGGGAGTCCTACATAAATATGAACACGGGAAGCCTATTAAAATGAAGTATTTTTTAAGTTATTATTTAAACAGTATAATCCCCCTCGGCGAAATGACAAGCACGCTGTAGTGGTGTACCGTGCAAGCCTGTGTCACAAAAGAAGTAAAGACGTCAAAAATATTAAAGCGGGCATATTTTACTCCTTGTTGACTTTATCCAGCAGAAGACTCCAATTAACCGGCAGAAAAAAAAATTGCAATTAAAGCATTACTTGAATAATCTGAAAGTTAATCGATGAACTGCTCAGTCCCGATATACGTTAGGTGAGGGCGGAGGGTGATCGGAAAGTCTCGTGAGGGTCGCTAGCCCTCATCAGTAAAAGAGTATCACTGCGGCCGATGTTGTCTGTGTCGTGGTGCGCGTTGTTTGTTTGGGTTGCAACTCACCGTGTTTGAATACAAGATTATTTAGCCAGAAATTTATAGTATTACCTCTTGACATCCTCGGCCCTCAGCGAGAAAATTGAAGCGGGTGAACCCACACTACCGAGAAAGCATTTAATAATAGGAACATTGCTGCGTTGCTCGGTTACACTCGTTTATTACAGTCACGGCAGATATATTAGAACAGTTTGTTTCGCTTGTTTCAGTTGTCCTGCCAACCGTGCAGTTTGCAGATTTTGACTAGAAGAGACACTCCCTCCTCATCGCAACGCAGTAGATTTGTTCAGACTCCAAAAAAACTTATCCACACTATGGCACAATGAAAGGGCAGAGGAACTCAATAGCATAATAATTTCCAATACAGCGCTAACTTATTTTCATTCCAAATATTTATATTACTGTAAAAGCTAGACGTTAAAAAAAGTATAGAAGCTGCGATTTCACAACCCACAGTACCAGTATTATGTTATCTGGGTTGGAATTTATTCTTTTTTTTTAATTCCCACGTTGATGAACCGATACATCCATTTTAAAAGAAACAAATATTTAACATAAATATTCCAGTTCAGCCGGAGACAGGCATCAGTCGTGGTGATCCATGCTTTCCAACGTCTGCCTAGAGCAGACGACGCACCCACAGAAGCGATTATATAAATTTAGGCCGCACGCTGGCAACACGATTCGATCTTCACTGAAGCACCGAACAGTACTGGATCCTTTTCCGCTAGAATTGTTTTCCCACCGATAGTACGCGACAAAATAAACGCAAGAACCTACGCCGTCTAGCGCGCGACCGTGGAGAGCCTATGGGGCGGCCGTTCTACTATCCCCGCTTTGATGATGATGATAGCGCGGATGTAGCGCCACCTCTAGGTCGATCTCGAGGCCAATAGCTACCTACGGTAGCAGAGTTGCGCATTCAGCCTCGGCGCGTGGCCGTAGCGCCGGCTTTCCCGCACGAGATGGATGCTTTGCTCCTCACGTGACTAAATTTGGCGAATAGCGGCGCCGCGCGCGCCGCCGCGCATGGAAAACAGGAGAGGAGGAAAAGGAGGCGGAAAGCAGGGAAACATACGCCGGGGCAAGAGAAACGTCGGCGGAGCGACCGTAAAGGTGGCTTTCTTGCACGCCAACGGATGCTTTGCTCCTCACGTGATGGATCTCGGCGAAAAGCGGCGTGGCGGCGCGGGGAAAACAAATGCGCAACTCTGGCTCCCGTAGGGAGCCTATACAGGAACTCTAGCGCTGACTAGAGTTCCTGTATAGGCTCCCTACGACCGTTGGTAGCATATACAGGAACTCTAGCGCTGACGGACACGCAGCGCCATGGGGTGAGCGGTTGTGGAAACTGACGCGCAGCGGCCAATGGGAGCCTCGTCGACGCGCGCCAGCCAATGACATCGAAGTCGAAATCCATCAACTTTACTCCGCTTTTTGGGGATCGGTAAAACTAGGCGCTGTTGTCTAGGCTTTTCGCGTGGTTTCGTAGCTGGGAGCTGACTTCACTTGGAGAAAGGATTTAAGGTGCCATTTGGTGGCTTCAAACTGATGACGTCGGCTCGCTCCATGGGACGGTTAATGCTTTCACATTGAAAGGTATATTCTTACACCCCTTGTCCCATATACCACACCCCAGAGCTTCAGTTCGACGTATAGCGCGCTGACGTCGAACCGACGGTACCTACTTTCACGAGCGGCTTGATAGCCGAATGGTACAACTTATTAGAATAGTTGATGTACGTGTTACTGACTACAAAAAAGTAATCGGGGTTTTCTTTGCCCTAATGCAAAACCTCAGTGTTTTTTTTTTTTCTTCTAGTCTTCAATACGTATTTTATCTGTTTAATGAGGTATATATCACCGTCAGGGCCGTACCCAGAAAAAAATTTCGGGGGGGGTTTTCGGGGACAACGGCGGCCATTTTGAAAATGTCTATTGTCTTATTTTCGCCTATGAATCATGTGCATCGGTGGCATACAATGGAGAGTTATAGCAAACCGGAGAACCGGTCCCGGTTTGGTACCCGGTAGCCGACCGGCGCCACTGCGCGTGCGCAGAGGTGGAGATTAAAATCGGCTGGCTGCAAGTGCACCGACCAGGGCCGTACCCGGAAAACAATTTCGGGGGGGGGGGGGGGGGGGGGGGGGGGGGGTCAGAACCCCCTAACCCCCCCCCCCCCCCCCCCCTGGTTACGGCCCTGATCACTGTTCTCAAGCCCCTCGTAAAAGTTGGGGCCGTCTGTCCGACGTCAGTGCACTGTACGTAGAACTGAAGTTTTGGGCTGTCGTATATACGACAAGGGGTGTAAGAATATACCCTTTTTTTCTCAGAGTGCTTTTTTTTAAGATCGAAGGTGTTCTCAGACATTTGACTGAGATAGAAGGTGTCCTAAGACATTTATTTATTTATTTATTTACAGAGTACCTACATGCCTCGAGGGCATTATTGTACGAGGGGCAGGAAATAACACACATACATAAAAAACACAAAATGATCACTTTGTGTTTTTATGTTGTCTTTTTTTTTTTTTTTTTTTTTTTTGCTGAGATCAATATTGTTTTGAGCCCTTCGGCTAAGATCGAAGGCGTGCTCAGCCATTCGGTTAAGATAGAAGCTGTTCTCGGCCATTTGGCTGAGATCAATTATGTTCTCGGCATTCTGGCTAAGATCGAAGGCGTTCTCAGCCATTTCGCTAAGATAGAGGGTGTTCTGAGGCATTTGGCTGAGATAAATAATGTTCTCGGCCTTTTGGCTAAGATCGAAGGTGTTTTCCGCCATAAGATAGAATGTTGTCTCAGCCATTTGGCCTAAAGCAATAATGTTCTCAGCCTTTTGGCAGAGACCAAAGGCATTCTTAGCTATTTGTCTAAGATAGGATGTCGTCTAAGCCATTTGGCTAAGGTAGGGTGTGTTCTAAGCAATTTGGTTGAGATCAATGACATGCTCACCCTTTCAGCTAAGATTCCCCCCTCCCTGCCAAACAAACGCACACACACACACACACACAATTTTACCCCTGCAAAAGCTTCAAATGATTAAACTGAACTTTTCAAACTGGTTATTCTTGTATGGCAGATAATCAAAGGTTCAACATAATATGAAAGTGCTCTAACGTGAGATATAAATTAGTGGCAGAAGTAATAGTTTTGGAAAACATCCGCAAGAGGAATTTCATTTACACGAGATTCAAGAAAACAAAATCCGGGAAAGGTAAGTCAAAAACGAAACAAGAACTTTTTTTTTTTTTTTTTTTTTGGGGGGGGGGGGGGGGGGGGGATTTGCTTTTGGCTGACTTTTAAAACGCTTTGTAAGAAAAACACGCTATACCGTTTAAACACGCTATACCCTTATTAAATACAGTGCGCATTCTTACTTCGTCAGAATTGCTCCCCAACCCTGCCCGTCAGGATCCGGATGAGTATATTACCAGTGTGCGTTCGTGTATCACTATTGCGTGATGCACGTTGAAGAC
>NW_024609837.1:42030744-42095744 GCF_016920785.2 Ixodes scapularis
ATAAGCGAAGTGGAGTTAGCAAAAGAGCGGAGGTCTACTCACACGAGAGAATTGACACTTTCTTCGACGTTGTCCACATCGGAGGACACGTTGACGAACATGAGCGTCTTCGCGCTGCCTCCGATCGAGTCCTGCATCAGCATGGTGAGTTTGTTGTTGCGGTACGGTACGTGGGACTGCTGAGCGGCCAGGGCGTGGATCACGTCCCCGAGGGCTGAGAGAGACTTATTGATGCTGTTGGTTTCCTGGAGAGAAAAAAAAAAAAAAAAAAAAGGAATGAAGAATAAGAAATAAACGCGAAAAAGCAGAGCCCGATTTATCAAACGTTTTTGAAAACCGTGTTTGATCGTTAGGAAATGGTAAGATACGTGATATGAAGAGCAAAATCCAACCTAATTTTTCGCCAGAGGCGGATTTAAGAAGGGATGGGTTTCGAGGGCAGGGAACCGCCTCGTCTAAGTTTCCCAAGGGCTCCTATTTTTGAGAGAAAGATGTCATGCATCATTTTTTAATAAAGAAATGTTCATTTCCATGGTGAGATGGCAAATATTAGGTTTAGAAATTAGATCTGGGAAACCCTTCGCCCGAGACGTCAAATCTGTCCGTAACGTCAAATCTCTCTCCCATATATCCGCCTCTTATTTTCGCACTGTTTGATCAAACCTTGTTGTAAAATACTTGAATTTCGCACAAAAGGGGCAAAGTACCTGCCGTCTCTAGCATGCAGTGAAGCGAGAAGGCTCCTTCAAAGTCACGTGACAATTGTTAATAAATCTTAGCATACTGCATAATGGCAGAACAACTTAAATTGTAGTACATATAAGTCTAATTGTAAATATAATAATGATTACTAAAAAGCTGTTGCATCGGTAGGCTCACTATCTTGGGATGTCTGTCTTGTCCGCTACTGAGCAGGATTTCTAGAGCTTACAACAGAGAACGTACACTGCGCGACGGTGTTAGCGCGAACACGACACTGGCACTTTTTTTTCTATGCTTTTTCAAAACGGTATATTGTCGGGCAACACATTTTACTGCGTAGGTTAGTGTCCCAAATGTGCACTTCTACCACGCCAGCAGTTTTCTGATGATAGCTTTTCGACATTACGAGAGAAACAGCGAAAACCGGCGATCGCTTGTTCGTGCTACAAGCGTAGTGGTCAGTACGGCTCAGTTATTTTGCCAAATTGTGAGGAAAATTAGATTTCACAGTACTTCCTTCATATCTGTGATATTAAAAAAAAGAAAAAAAAAAAGACCTGGAGACATACCCTGATGTAGTTGCCTTCCAGGCCGCTTTTCTCCAGGCGTTCGCTTCCTGCCAAATCCACGAGACTGAGCTGCGATGTAAGCGGCCACATATATAACACCTCCCTGCCATCTAATGTAGGGTATAACGTCATCTAACAAACAATCCCATTCACAACACCACATTTCATCCCCGTTTCTATTTAACATTTTCGACTCCAGGGCCCGCTTCCTCGAAGCGCTAACCGCGGCTAAAGTTAGCCGCAGTTCCTAGGAGAGGGGTTTTGAAATCACGTGACTGGGCTCGGTAGGGACGCGGGGAAACATGGCGGTGCCCCGGTGAGTAAGCGCCGCTCGCTTTGGAACTAATATGTCGTTGTAGCTGCACTATCGGGTACGTTAGTCAGCAACAAACGGTGCAGGAGGCTTTCGCTTTGCCTTCCCTCACCTAAATCGCAAAGCATTAGCAATGACCATGCCGTATATCTTAGATAGTCTTTCGATTCTGGCAATTCCTAAGTCCAAATTAACGCGATAATTGTCGGCATGGAAACGACCGGGTATTGATAGCACACAAAAGCAGGCAGCGTCCCAATAGACCTTTTTCTAAATTACCCAAGCATCGAGAAGAACGCTGGAAGTGTAATTCTACGGTCCGCGCGCGCTGGCCTTCCTCTTATAAAAGATTTGAAGTAAATAATCATAATATGGTCTTTGACGAACGCGCGTGCAAGGCAAAATTTGTTTTAGGCTTTTTGAATTAGAACAGTTAGTACTGCAGATGGCAGCACGTGCAACGCGTGTAACTACTCTCGGTACGTGCACCTCGGTGCTTGGGAAATTGAGAAAAAGATCTATTGGGACGCTCTCTGCTTTTGTGTGCTATCAATACCCGGCCGATTGAGTCAAGGCAATCTACTTTCCATAGACGTTGCCATGCCGACAATTATCGCGTTCATTTAGGCTTAGGAATGGCCAGAATCGAAAGACTATCTAGAAAATGCGGCGAGGTCATTGCTCATGCTTTGCGATTTAAGTGAGGTAAAGCAAAGCGAAAGCTTCCTGCACCATTCGTTGTGGACTAACGCGCCCGATATTGCAGCTACAACGACATATTATTTCCAAAGCGAGCGCCGAGCGGCGCTCACTCACCGGTGCACCGCCATGTTTCCCCGCATCCCTACCAAGCCGGTCACGTGATTTTAAATTCCCTCTCCTAGGTACTGCGGCTAACTTTAGCCGCGGTTAGCGCTTCGAGCAAACGGGCCCAAGCCACGGACATTTTCGCTGCGTATTCCCGCATTCGCGAGCTTCTCATCTTTGAAAGTGACGTCCTTGCCGATGGGTGTCTCCGCCTCATTTTGATGTATGATGTAACCACCACTCTTGATTGATGTACCGCATTTTTATTTTGCGAAACCCCTATTACAAGTAATCAATGATGTTCATAATATACAACATCCCTTCATTTTTGGATCCACTCGATAGCTATTACGGAGATCACAAAAAAGAAGTAGAATTAACTTCCCAACCAGAACGAGCGGTCGGGTACCCTTTCGCCGGCTTATGTCGCCTATGATCATCACAGTCATGTACCTGAGTTGGCAATGCTGAGATCACATACTGTACCCCAGACATTGTTAGGGTTTTTATTGTTTTTTAACCACCTTTGGCCTGAAGGCATTTAAAATGCCGTGTGACTTGGATAATTTATGCGCAAAATGGTGAACATGAGATGCCATTATACCATTTACGAATTGGCCACGAGCGCAATAGGGACGTTTAGCACGAGTGCATGATACCGTGACCGTGGGGCGCGCGCTTAAAATCATGCTTCAAACGCTTCGGTAGTGCGGTACGCGGAACACGGTAACGGTTTGGTGAAGAGGAAGCTTTAGCAAACCGTTGCCGCGCTCCACGTACCGCATTTCCTCAGCCTTTGAAGCATACTTTTAGTCGCGCGCCCGGGTAGTACCGTGACCGCGAAGCGCGCGCTTCAAAGCATTCTTCAAAGGCTCCGGTAGTGCGGTACGCCGAACGCGGCAACGGTTTGCTAAAGGTCCCTACTAGAGAGTTTTAGCAGATTGCTTTTTTCGCCCGATAATGACACCCGATAACGATACGATCCATGCCCAAGGCCGCCGGAGGGGAGAGGAGGTATAGTTGTTGGGGCAAAAAAAAACAACCGCTAAAACTCTCTAATGTCTCTGATGTCGGCGTTGAGAATGGATACCGCGACACGTGCCCAACCCCTCTGTGGGTGTACGCTTTGATCGGTTTTTCGCGTAGTTGTAGGCTGACAAGTCATTGGTATGCCACACTGTAAAAAAAGCCAGTGCGTCTATTTTCCCGCACGAAGCCCGGGGTGCCAATCACCGCAACTTATGGAGGCAGCTCAGCGAATGACGACGCCGTAATATATGTTTAGACTAAAAAAACGCAGTCTGAGCTGTGACATTAAGCAATGCAAGCGTGACGTTTTGCATTGCTTAATGTCACAACTCAGACTGCGTTTTTTTTTTGTCTAAACATATGGTTCGGCATCGTCATTCGCTGAGCTGCCTCCGTAATTGCGGTGGTTGACTCTCCGAGTGTTGTGCGGGAAAGTAGACGCACGGGCATTTTTTAGAGTGCACAGCTTGTTCGCGACATTGAGGCTGAAATAAAAAGCCAAAATCGTTCAGCAAAAAAAAAAAAAAAAAAGAATTCCCGCTTGCCGACCGATTCTAAGAAACCCAGCGCCACAAGTCCCATATTTGCATAGATCATTATAAAATGGACCGTTATTTCGATATTTACACCGATACACACTGTATGCCATGTTAACCTGAAATTTAACAAGAGCTTTTTTCTCGAGAGGTTAGGTTTATCGGGGACTTTCAACGCGCGAATTTTCCTGCTCTCGAGGCCAGTTAATAAGCGAGCAGCTTCGCCCTTAATGTTAAATAGATCTATGTTAATCTGAAACGGACTACTTGCGACTCACCCAGCTGATATATATAAATATATATATTTGTTTTTTTCAGTTTGGTGGCAAATATTAGGTCCATTGTTTGAACGCCAGCTTACGAAAATTCCTGGAGTGGTCACGGATCACTGTCTGCACCCACTCTTACATTTTAGTTATTTGGGAAGAAGTTATGATAGAGCCGTAACAAAACAAAAAGCTGAAAAAAAAAAGAACGGTGGCAAATACATGAAGCGGTGAAAGCAGGTCAAATAAAGGTTCACACAAGTCGCCAGTATAGTGTGTGGCTGATTTACAAAAAGTTTATATTTCAGTTACTCTCGAGAACCTGCTATTTCGTTGATATAAGTAACGATGGCTTCATATAAATAGTAATTCCTAGTGCCAAGTAGCATTGGAGCGAGATACAACAAATTCCGGTCACCGTGCTAGGAGATGCCTTTGCTCGTGACTCGTGAGTACCATAGCTTCCTCTATTGGTGACGTGCCCGACCGAAAGCGTCGCTGTGGTCGGCCTTCCACGATTGGCCGAATGCTAACTTTGATGTCGGCAAAGGATTTCTCTTCGACGGAAGTAAGAATAGTGTAAGAACTTCAATTTTGACGGTGTTGGCAGTGTTGGTTTCAGAGCGCTATGATTTCAAGCTTCCACCATGCTCATTACAACCACCCTCGAACTTGTTGTTCGCAAGGTAATGACGTCACGAGAGGGAACCGTAGGAGGGCGCCACCGAAGCATCTCGCCGCTAATACTGACAAAGCCTGGCAGATCGCCACGAGACGCGGCCGCCGGAAGTGAAAAAGGTAGAGCGGCAGACAAGAGGCTTTACAAGAGGCTAGGGTGCCTACATGTCTGTCTGTCTCAGGGTGAGGACGTCCATTGTTGACCTGAGTGTGCCAGCGCGTGACACTCTCGCGCACTCGGTGCGTGACTTAGGCGGCAAAATGGCGTCTATACATTAGCCAAAGCTACGCGCTCGAGCTGAGTGACACCGGATCGCGCGCACTTCAAAATGCATAAAAAAACGATTGGGCGGAAAATGGCTGAGATGTCACCACTCAAGCAAAAGCGCGCGTGTGTATGAAGGCACTCTACAAGAGGCATGTAACGGGCGCCCCGCTGCGGCGAAACGCCGAAACACACTTGTCCCGAGCGATGGAATGTCCGCTCGTGCCACGCGTTCCTCGGGCTGCGGCTTCTCGTCGGCTTTGAAAACCATGTTTCGGGTCCTTGCCGTTCCAAAAGCTGGGCGCTAGCTACAGGCTCCCCGAGAAAGGCTCTATGCTACCAGATCCTCGCGCTTCAAATCTGCAACCGGGCACTCTATGGCTTTGTCATCGAACTGATAGGCTTTATGAGGATAGAGGAGGCGATGGCCGTACACACTGAAGCGAAATAGCGCCAACTCAAAGATAAGAAGAATATGTGAAAGGACCGGGCGCAATCATTACCAACCAGCCCAGCTTTCAACCTTACTACATCGCTTGGTCACACACACACAAACAGTGTTTATACATAAAGTGAGTCTGCATTAGGTGTGCTCGGGCTATAAATAGCTAACTTTTTTTTTCTTTTTCTTTTTTTCGGGGAACAAATTATTACGTTTTCTGCGCTATTGGGAATACACCATCAGAAGATACGAGTGAATACTACATGATTGATATCTGCGAAAACGATGCTGAACCTTCGAGTTTACCTTTCCCCTGAGGACAGAACCGGTCAGCCGATTGGTGCTGCTGATCAGCACCGTTGCCACGAAGTGAGACCGCGAACTCTCCACGTTCATTCGCGTGCAGGCGACTCTCCGGTTCCCCAGGGCCCGTACGAAGCAGTCCAAGAGCTGCGCCGAGTTGGACACCTCTTCGACGGTGGCACCCGGAACGTACGTGTGGCCGCTGGAGTCCTTGCGCACTTCCAGCTTTTCCTGCGAACCGGTGAAGTACGGTTACGTTTTTCCCGAAAGAGTTCTGCGCCTGCGCTAGCTTTGATTTAGTACCCACTGGATTCTTATCTTGTCACCGACCATAGGCAATACTCTTTCATAGCGTGACGAAAACGTCTCCAGATAGGGACACTAGGACTAATGAAAAAAGGAATGTAATAAAAAAGCACACACCAAGATTTGAAGTTTTTATACACTATCTGACTGTAATTGGGCAAATGGGGAAGGATGAGCTCTCAATAAGCTAGTCAGCACGTCGGAGAGAGACAGGCAACAATATACTCTACTTCACTTGTTGCGCGCAGTGGTGTCCTAAGCCACGGGCGGGAGAGAGAGACGAGCGCCGCTTTTGTACGAATTTTGAGTGAAAGTCTAGTCCTCCAGAGTCTAGGGCAGGGGTCCCAAACACGCTACTAGGCTGGAAGCGCGAGCTATTTGTTGAAGGATTCATCTTGGCTGCTTGAACTCTCCGTCAGCAGGAGCAACGGCCAAAGATAAAGCTACCAGCTCGGGATTATCGCCTTTAAAAAAAAGATCACCATTAAAAGACAAGTAATTCTTCGGGGTGTTGCAAGAACAATCATCAGGGAAGCGAAATCTGTCAAATGAACTAATTGTTTTTTAAGATACATGAGTAGCTTGGTTAATTCGTGGGTAAATGAAGCAACAGGCAAAACAGTGTACATACTTGCTCTTTTGATCTTAAAGTGCCAGCACGTTAGCGGGGAGGTGTCATTTTAATTCCTACTATCACATCAGGTCAGGGCCCAAAGTTTCATATAGACAAATCAAATCTAACTACGTCACCGGTAAAACTGAGTTTACAAAAAGCATAGTGCACGGGGTCTCCTCTCTTGTAAATTTTTAACTCCCCCCCCTGTCTAACGTTGGCCCTCGGCCTTTCCTGTGTGGGCTATCTAGTCCCCACGCTCAAATAAGTTTGAGACCACCGGTCTAGGGGGACGAAAGTGACGTCTGGGACACTCAAAACAAGGTTTGGGTAAGAGGGAAGTTGCTCCTTCCCCTCTTCTCCGACTGCTTGGGTTACGCTCTCGCCTCCGTCCCTTTGGGTAAGGCCGTCACGTCCTTTTCCTCCGTCGCTGATTGGCCGGAAGGCGCCTTAGCAGTCACTCTTTGCTATGACACGGTGATACGAAGTGTACTACATCACAAGAAAGAGAAAGAGAGAGAAGAAGCAAAGAAAAACGCAGCGAAGGTTCGTCTAGCACAAAATTACCGTGAGAGCGCAGGCGAGCTGGTGTATATTTACCAATTTGAAGAATAAACTATAGCTGAATGAACCTTTAACTGAGTTTGAGACTTTGTCCTCCTGTCACCCTTTTTTGTATCTTCCACCGGTTGATGATTCTAGTTTTCTCGCCCCAAGCTCGGGTAAGTTTGTTCGTATGGCGTTTGAGTGACAACCTGCAAAGTAGTTATTTTATTGCTGAAACGACGACGAATAAAAGAGCACTCGTTTCTCCTCAGACGTGGGATTCGACACGAATCGACTGAACGAAGAAATCCTCGGCTCCTGCTTTGGAGCCTCTTCGGAACACTGATTGAGAGACAGCGAGACAGTGACTGTCATTCTAATGACAAGTCACTCCATGAGATAGTCTTTTTGTTTTTAGAATCCCGTGTGAGCCTGGGTTATTTTCTTGCCTAGAGTCGACACATGCATTTAGGCAATTTTCCTTGTGCCTTGACAATTTCACCATGCATGCCTGCGCTTCGTCGGCTTGCTGGTTTTATTTGGGTTTTCCTATTTGTTTCATTTGTTTTGCAAGACTCACGCAAAAGGTTTCGACGCTTACCTCCGGGTCACCGTCATTTCTGAGGAGGTCAATAAACCGTTCGTTATAGAGCTCCAAGAAAGTTGCAGTCACCACGAAATCCTGCTTCTCTCTGTCATGAAATTGAAGGCAAAAAAAAACAAAAAAAAGGGCAATCAGCAATGTTGCGCGAACACTTGTAAAAAATATATATATATAAAGCAAACGAATGGCAGCTTTGACAGTCACTCATTGTGTTCAACTTTAATAGATCAACGGACTGAATTAATCAATCAAGCAATGAATCGATCGTTTAGTTGCCATACTGCTACCCACGCTTTCAGTAATGCTACGTAACACGTCCACACATGGCCGAGACTACTTTTGCTCTTGTCACCGCACGAGTCACAGCAAAGATTTTCTAAATGAATCGATGATGGGAGGGATGTGGCCTATTTCAAAGGCTGGTTGGTACACACGTTTGCGTTTGAATGTGATTGATTACGTTGCAAGGGCCAGTGACCCTTTGTGACGAGAGGACACACTGGCGCCACCTATGGGTAGCTCTGAAACACTTACAATCTGCGAACATTTCACAGATAAACTTTTCACCGTGTGTTTCAAATATTCCAAATCTTGATTAACGATCCTCCCGCCTCAGTTACATTAACCATTCGCCTTTTTGCAGACGACTGCGTCATTTACCGTGCTATTGTAGATAACAATGACCACATGCAACTACATAGCGACCTGTCACGCATCGCCCTTTGGTGCGATCAATCGACACCACCTAGGAAGAGGGACTTCGAACCGTGATCGTGCTGTCAACACAGTCAGATCGATCGAGGCGTGAGATTGGGCACGAGTGCTGCGTCAGTGTTCGGCTGGGGCTCGTGTCCAATCAGCGCGTAGAAAGTCGGACTCGGGCCCAACAGCCGAGGCAGCGCCATCCGACTCTGGTGACGTTTCATGAAAGGAGAGTGGTGCGTTCGGCAGGCCTTCGTTGTTCTTGATGGTGTTGGATCAATGGCAGATGGCCCTCAATTTAGATAATGTAAAGTGCTATCACCTTTCTGCCTTTCCATTACTTCTACCTAATGTTATGGACCTTTTCATTTCAGTAGTTGCCTGACCGGCGGGTAGAGGGCGCTGGCGCACTCGGCGCCATTAGGTTGCTTCAATTTGATCGGTTTCGGTTTCAACGTACACGCGATTGTGATGCTATTTCATGCCATTTTCGATTAATTTTGCGATATGTATTTCTTTCTAGTGGCACGCAGCGAATGAAACAATAGTATTGAGCCACTTGGCAAACCACGAAGTGGTTTCGAGCCTAATTTTCGATCTTTTCTTACTAACACTCTGTGCGTCTGATTCCGTCCATCATTAATTTCGGCCAGGTTCGGCGGTGAAACAACTGCGCTAATGCACAGGGAAAAGTACCATTGTCCACGGCCGTACCCGCGGACACTAATTTCAAGAAGAAAGAAAAATAAAGAGCAGGACAAGCTCCGCCTGCAGCGTGCGCTCGTTGCCAGCCGCCGTGCGTTGGCTGTGCGTGCACCGAGCGGTACGGAAGTAGATAGCTCGCGCTCAAGTCAGGTATTGAACTGATCATCTTATATTGCAACATACTATATTGCATGAGTGCTTAGTGAAAAAGCAGGTCGACAACATGATTAACAATCTGGTGAATCACCAAGAACAGATGAACTGACAAGTTTGCTGTTCGATGTTTGGTTTCCGTACACCAACCTTTTCTAACTTCGAGACTGGAAACGTCTTTTATAATGACAGAAAAGTTTCATATAATCAGGTAGATAATATAAAAATGTGATATTGTCTCAGCCTGTTTTATTTAAAGAAATTAAGCGCTCGAGAAATATTTTGATAGACCAGCCTAGGCTGACTAGAAAATTTCTTTTCTAAATTTCTCATTAACAGCATTTCAACATATTGGCCTTATGAAATAAACTTCTTGTTATATGGACATTTCCTTACGACGTTCTCAAGGTATGAGAATGGTAAGATAAGTGAATGCCAGACTTCAAATAAAGTCTGATATTCATCTTCCGTAAAATTTGCCGAAGGAAATTGAAGAGCGCAAAAGAAATGACCTCCGATAAGTTTGGCTGAAGTCGAACGCCAGGCGCCGCCCAATGGGCCTGTGTAGAAAGGTGTTCACTGATTTGAAACGATGCGCTTTGCACATTTTGACGTCGCCATCTACTGAAAGTAACTCCCTATTCGAAGTCAACAACCGGCTGCACTCGGCTGATTTTCATGCAGAAGGATTCTTTTCGGCGTCACATTTTATGAATCATAGGCACTATCAAGCTGTCTGTGGCAGTTTCTTACGCGGGGAGGTCAAATATTTGTGTAGAAATAAATTAATTGAAACTGCATGGTTATATTAAAAAATGACTTAAGCAACTGAAAAACTATGGACATGGGATCAAGTACGATCTAGTATTCCGTGGAATTCATAAACAAACCGATAAAGCGAATGCTTACATCACACACGCGATTAAGAACGTAAAACAGCTATAGGTGTGATATTGCGAACAAACAAGTTGCCTAATGTTAAGGTACCATTATTTCTAGCATAAAAAATAATTCAAACTAAATGTTTCTTCCCGCGCCTTGTCCACTAGTTCTCTATAGAGAACTAGTGGACAAGGCGTCCTTTGATTACACTATAGTGTAATCAAAAGAAACTGTTTTCGATCTGTTGTAACCACAAAACACCATGTTTTCAGGAAAAACACGTGGCTAATTACGCTGAGTGTTTTTGTTTTCTTCCTTCACACCAATGCGCACTCATATATATAATAACATTGGGCTTCCTATTGCAAATGTTCTGCCCTTATTAGTAACCAAACCTCAGTTCTCATAAGTTATTGGTATTTGAACCCTCGAGGCTCTCTTCAAGTCATATATGTATTCAATGCGCGCAAGTGATAACGCTGATTCCTGTTCCTATAAAACCTTTTCACACGTATCCCGCACGCCGACGGTAAACAATATTCAAAACGTGTTACAAAATCAACTACAGAAGTTGCGCCCATAATGATGTAATGCAATTGCATGATAAGTATAAGTATCGGACGACACTTTACGGAGTAAGGCAAGAGACGCCGTGAAAGGCGACGAAAAACACGAATTCAACGCATCCGCCAAGGCGCCGACGGGAGAGCGGAGCAACAAGTTGAAGCAACCTAATGGCGGCCGCATCACGTGATTCCAAGATGGCAGCGCCCATGCGGCGGAGGGTGAAAAGGTCTATACGCCTCGCAAGTGGGCTCATTTTCGTCTTCTGCGCATGAGAAAGGAAGTAGCGGTGACGTCAGAACGCCGAGCCCTGATTGGCTGATCGCGACCCCCTATCTGAGCGTCGTCTGCTCCTTTGCAACGTCGTCTGCTCGGTCTGCTCGCAACGTCGTCTGCGTCTGTCTTACCTTTCCTGCGACTTTCGGAAGTGCCAGGTATTTACGAGCGAGCTCGACTTCGTTTTTCAGAGAGGGCAGACGAAATAACTCGAGCGGTACGTTGTTTTTGTCTAACAACTAGCAGACGCGCATCAAGGAGGGAAGTCAAAGGACTCACTGGCGAGGTGTCCCGAGGCGCCGAGGTTTGTTTGCTAAGAACTGAGAGTGAGGGTCCGCAAGTTCCCTCCCAAATACCTTTTCCCTTCTTTTGTGTGCGGCGAGACTCCTCACTCTTCAACGGCGTCGGCAGGTTGACGCAGTCAACGTTGTCTATTTTACGTCTGCTAGTCAAAGCGATGGCTGCTTTACCTTTCCTGCGTCTGTCGGAGATTCACCGCTTTTTCACCGGCAAGAGTCACCGTTGCCTCGGGAAACAAGGAGATAACAAGAGGAAGAAATTGACCTTTTAATCTAAAATTGAGGTCAGCGATCAACATATAACACGGGAAGGGTTCACAAGGGTCGCGCGGGCATATTCCATTCAGCACGCCAGCCGGTCGTGGGCAGACGGTCGCCGAGTCGCGGAGTGCCTGCTAGGCCTAACTGCCGTGTTCGCTTGGTCGCGTTCGGTGGAATCGTGGCCGTTGGAGCTTTTCCCGGGTGTATGTGGATCCATCGTTCTTGTTCGTCGTGGTCTGTTTCAAGTACTTTTGACTTTTTTCTTGCTGCTTGAAGTCGGGACGCGCGAGAAGCGCATGTAAAAAAATAAACGTCCGTGGGTCGTCGCGACCGCGACGCTGTCGGCCATGCTGATTTGATCGTAACAAGTGCGTAAGACAGCTTCGGAGCTGTCGTAGGATTTCGTCATAACCTTACGAAAATTTAGTTTCGTGAACATGATTTCGTTCTCAACTTTTGTCTTACGCATATTTTTGGCGTAAGATCAATTTTGTGAACCTGGCCTCTGCACTTTCAAGAGTCGCAGGAAAGGTAAGACAGACGCAGACGACGTTGCAAAGGAACAGACAACGCTCAGATAGGGGGTCGTGATCAGCCAATCAGGGCTCGGCGTTCTGACGTCACCGCTACCCCCTGCGAAAAAGCAGACGAACTTGCCCTCCGCATAGCATTAACAGCACTACCCTTGAGAGAACTGCATCTTTTAAATATCTCGGTACAGATATTACAGACGATCTACCATGGGAACCCTCATCGACCACAGAACTGTCAAAGCAACTTATTCTATGGTATATCTCAAGCGAAACCTTAAACTAGCCACCCCAATAGTAAGACAGAACGCATATTAATCATTTGTGCTGTCCAAACTAGAATACGCTTCATCTGTTTGGTCCCCGTGGCAAAATTACATGACATATGATTTAGAAAAAGTTCAGAACAGGGCCCTAAGATTAATTTTTTTCGAGTTTTCTCCCTATACCAGCATCACGAGGTGGCAGAAACGAGCAAATAGTGCGGAATTAACCTTCGGCGTAGAATATCCTGGCTAACTTTATTGTATAAAATTTACCACCTTACCCTAACACTTAAATATGCACTTTTTCTCCCACCAGTCGCATTTTTTTTTCAAAATTAGACAACTCGAGTAAAATTGAACCCAATGCATTGATCCCTTTGTATGCCAACTCATCGATCCTCCTGATGGTCTCGAGATGTATCGGCTTACCAGACTTCATAGTCACTAAACGAAACGCCGATTGTTTCAAAAAGATTCTAGCTACCTACCTAACATTACACTAACCTTTCCGATATTTAAAGGTAACACTCAAAGTGCAAATTATCTCGTTTTTCGAGTATTTGTATTGTACATGAATTGACATCTGCAGTTGTCATTGAAGAGCACTATATATAGTACCACTTATCTTGTTTTACTGACTACTTGCATTGATATTTCTAGATGTATTGACATTTGTACTTTCTAGTCAATTTATTTGTTTGTTTTTGCGAACGTACATTTTGTATTTTGCCTTCTACTAACTTTTTATACTATTTTACATCTCGTGTCGCCCATCCCACGTGTAATGCCCTGTCAAGGTCCCTCAGGGAACAGTAAATAAATAAATAAACAAATAAATTCCGGCAATGTTATAAGTGACTTTTTCTCGTACTTATATTGCTAACTTTATATTACTTTTTGTAGCGCTGTTTAATCGCGTGGGTGCTGGCCTAACTGGACGTCCCGCTGCACATAAATCATACAAAATTCACAGTGTTAGCTACAGACACCACGACAAAATTCCCAGCAGATCCGCCTCAATCATGCCTGAAGCAAGTTTTTGTGCATGCATATATATTCCTCGACCATGTCTCCAGACAGCCAAATTTCTATGAGCAACGTGACAGGACCATCGTGCAAAGAAGGAATACACCTAAGACAGTTTCTGCATACTGACCTTTCTTGATCTTTAAGCTTTGTGACAGCGGCTTAAAGTATCGCTCACGAGTACTAGCTTGACTAACAGGCAAGCTGGCCTACGCAGTGAACGCAAAGCGCCGTTGATGACCTACTCGTTTCCTCGAACCAGTTCAAAGATCCTCCGAAATGCACGCGGCGCTATGCCCTCGGCGTCCAGTTGCTCCGTGTTGGAGTTTCCCGTCAGCGTGTACGTTTTTCCCGAGCCTGTCTGCCCGTACGCAAAGATGCAGACGTTGTAGCCGTCCATGGCTGACTGCACCAAGCTCTGCAAGTAAAAAAAAAAAAAAGGAAAAAAGAAGAGCAATCTTAAAACATGATTTAAATGCCCACACACACTTTTCACAATTTCTTTTTCTACGTGCACATCTCCCCTCTTTTTTTTTCTCTATCCTCCTCCCCCGTGATTTGGCTACCTCCCCTTACACCGCAAGGCCAACACCGCCATAGATACAATGGCCGCAGGGCTGAGTTTAGTATCGTCGAACACAGAGGGCCAGCGATGGTCTTATTCTTTGACGTCAGTGTCGCGTCGGTGTTTGCGGCTTGAGCTTGTTTTCACACTGATTGCACATGAGTTCCAGCCGAACGGGTGTTCTAGGCGTTACCAAAAAAAAAAAAATGAAATACGTTATTCCTTACTTTCAAATAAAAGTAACGCATTGCGGGCCTACGTTACCTGATAATAAAAGGAACGGATTACCGTTACCGACAAAAAGTAATGCGGTTACTTTTTCGTTACTTTCTATTCGCGAGCTAAATTGTTTACTGTTTCCGCCAATGTAAATTTGTGTGGCACCAGAAGGTACCGCGAAAGCTCATCATCGCCATAAGACACGGAGGTGCGTCCATTGGCAAACGAGTTTCGAAAGAAACCTTCCCCTTCTGCTGCGTTCGCTTTTGTAGGGGAAGCGGGGTTCTGATGATATAAGTCATCAGAACTCCGTTTCTTCATGTTTCCACATGAATTGTAACAACCAAAAACGCGGAAGTATATAAGAGGCTGATTTATAACATGTTGGCGCGGAACTTAACAGAAGAACCGGCCTCCCACATTCGCAGGCAAAGTAAGACATACGACCCGAGTTCGAAGCTTTGAATACCTTTTATTCACAACATAGAGAGGTTCAACTGCTTTCGAATGGCTATCGCGGGAGTATTTGTAGTTTTCAGCTCAGATAACTGGTGCGCGACCTTGAAGATCCGCGCCCAGCAAGTTTCATGAGATATCTCCGGAAAGCGCATTCTTGGGCGACGAACAGTAAGGATTGCAGGTTGCCCTCTGGCAAAAAGACAGGCACTGTAGTTCCCGGTAGAAGCGAGAGGTCAGCATGTTAGAAAAACATGACCCTTCTGTGGTGTTAACGAGCGGATGCGGCCGCCTCCAGTCTCATGGTGTTTCGTGTCAGCCAGCGTGCGGATGCGCCGCTAAATCAGAATCCAAAAGCTGATCGGATCGACTAACGATGACGTGACGTTCGAGAAAGATCGCGGCCTGTTGTCAGGCGCCCAGGTGTATATATTGAAGGACGACGAATAAAGGAGGAGGCTTTTTGGTTGGTCTCCGCGATCTAACCGTGACTGTCTAGCGTTGTTGGCCCGCGCCGGGGCCCATCGCGACATGTTGTCAGAAGAGTCCAGTTGATTCCGCAGTTCAACTGGCATGGGAATTGACGAGCGGAAGCCACCTTCATCGGGCATGGTCACTGTCCAGCAGCCTCCAGCCTTCATTTCGACAAAACGGCGGAATGGCCTGCATGGTCGCATGCTTTCGACGAGTACCGGTTTGCGTGTGGCTTGAACGAGCGCAGCGAGGAAGCCCAAGTAAGAACTTTGCTGTACACCATGGTGGCGATCGGTAAGGGCAATTTACCAAAAAATTGGCTTGTCAGCCGACGAAGATTTATTTGACGACCAGGTCGTCAAAGAACGATTCGACTGTCACTTTGTCGCAGCCCGCAACATTGTGCATGAAAGCGCTTGTTCCCACCGCCGCAGCCAGAAGCCAGGCGAGTCCGTTGACCAATGTGTCACGGCTCTGCACACTCTGGCAGAGAGGTGCGACTTCGGAGACTATAAGGAGCGGATGATTCGCGACCGCTTTGTCGTCGGACTTCGGGACGCGGAGCTCTCCGAAACCCTCCAGATGGATGCAGACTTCACGCTGGCGACCGCGCTCGCCAAAGCACGACTCAAGGAAACTGTTCACCAGCAACAGTAGGAACTTCGACTGGGGGCCGGTGACAACGCAGTTATCTCGGCAGCGGAAACGAAGTGGACTTCGTCGCCAAAAAGCCCAGCTTGACACAGGGTCGGCACAAGACGCAAGGCGCAACTCGTTGGGGCATCGCAACGCCTCGACAAGGCAGCGGCCAGTGATGTTTGTTCTGCGGGCAAGCGTCGCATCTAAGGTCGGCCTAGAGTGCCTTCATGTGCGCTTAGCAAAGCGCACATGAAGGCTCCCTAGGTCGGCCTGTCCAGCCAAGTAAGCGAAGTGTCACCACTGCAACGTGAAACAACACTTCAGCTTAATCTGCCGAAAAAAAAAATCGTCATTTCTAGGAAAGTAGGACTTTTATCGCTTCAAGTTCAAACGGACATTGGGGTGCATTTCCTCGGTTCTGTTGGCAATGATTCCGCGAAAGCCAGGTTCATCCATGTTTTCATTTTCGGGACTCCTGTTTTCGCGAAGGTAGACACGGGCGCAGAGGTATCTGTGGGGCCATCTACATTTGCTGGTATCCCGGCAAGACTAAGAAGAACAGAGGCTATCTTGACCGTCATATCGACGAACGCCTGAATGTTCTAGGAGAATTCACCGGAAACATCCACTGGAAAGAGTCAATGATAAATCAGACCGTATACGTAGTTGCGTCGTTGAGCTCAGTACTATAGGGACTTCCAGCGGTGGAGGAACTAGGAGTAGTAAAATTTGTGAATGGAGTGAAATGGAGCGAAGCTTATGAGTCTCGCTACCCTCAGCTGTTCCATGGGCTGTAGGAACTTTCACCGGAAAGTGCACTATACGCCTTAAGCCGGACTCTGTTCTGCATTCGGTTCATGTGACGCGTCGAGTTCCCACATGCCGGTGAGGGACGCGGTCAAGCGCGAACTCGAAGAGATAGAACGTCAGGAGGTGATACGATGTCTACTGAGTGGTGCCTGGGTAAATATTTGACGAGTGTAAATTGGGCTACTCTTAAAAAAAAAAGATACAAAAAAGGAGGGAACGGCAAACGTTTACTTTCCCGGAGCGCGAGTTTTGCGCGAGGGAGCTTGTCTGCTTCCTTTCTGACCGTGCATTACCGCCTAAACGCTCAAAGTAATAAAACAAGCGAGATGTTACCTTCTTTGTGGCGCATTCATACAGGAGGTCCAGCTGCGTTTGCAAAGCCGTTGCGGAGGCGGTTCGCGAGCGACCCTGTTCAAACACAACGAAACGCGGTTGGCGGTTTCTCGGCGATCGCGGGTTTGGCAATCCTGTTTTGCAGACCAGAATCCAGTTTAATGAACGATCCAAAGCCTAAATTGAGCCGTTCTGGCACTCTTGAAGATTTTTTATAAGGCTTTTCACACGCATCACGAGTTCAAGCGGTGAAATAAGTGACATGGACTCACAAAACTAGGCTGCGATTGCCTCGACTTCGCCCACAAGCAAAGCCCAGCTAGACGCCCCTTTCTGACTCAGAAGAGAATGTCCCCGACCCTTTCTTCGAAGTGGATGCTTCCCGCATGAATTACTGACCTTGTTTTCGGGATAATGGGTCAGTCTGTCATCTCCCGTCGTTTGCTTTTACCACTTTCGGAGTAGAGAGCGGCACTGGTGGACCGTGGTGCGGGAAATGTGTTCGGTGCTAGCCGGTCATGGCTTGGTTGGTGGCGGACTTTCCTTTCGTAACTCGCACATCGATGAAGTCTACTGTTTGATATTATGCTCGAATAAATGCCGTAGGAATTACCTATGCATTGTCTGGTACGTACACTTTATTTATTGAGTAGGTTCCTTTTATTCTTTTTGGTAGTAGTAAACGTTATAGGTCGAGCTAGTGCAGGTTCTCTGCCAGCTCCATGGTAGTGTGTTTGCAAGGCAATTAGACTCACGACATCTCTATCGGCCTTCGTGCTAATCATGCACGGGGTCGAAAGCTTTGAGTAGTTCACGTGACTGTTTTAGTGAGTACAAAAGCTGTAATTTCGGCCGATCAGGTTCGGGTACCGAAGTTCTACGGGCGAATACTAAAAAGACAGCGAGCGACGGGCCTTCGGCAACCCGAATAATAAACATACTCTTACCTTAACCAAATCACCGGAACGAACCCCGTTAAGATTGCGAGTCAAGTCATTTCACGGGGGATTCAAGTGACGGAGGTGTACATTAGGTTTCTTCGTTTATTTGTCTGATTCAAGGCTAGGACTTGGACACCATCCCAGCGACAGATGCCATCTTGTTTCGAGAGCCACTGACGTCGCATCAGCGTCGCGTTACGATTGGCTGCCGCTTCGCCATTTCGCGAAAGCGGTTAAGGCAAATCGGTCCCGAAGCGGTTGGCAAAAACGTGCTCCAACCGCTCGATCACAGCCGCTTTGCGGTTGGGAACGTGCGGATCCGCTTCGTGTTTGCGGATTCCAGTGTGAACGCGCAATTAGGGAGTAAGTTTTCGCAGCCGCGATAGGCTTGAATCAGCGCAAGCAATAGCGCTAATTCGTATCCCCGTATGACATGCGAGGCGCTCGTCATTCATCGCGCATGCGTAAAGGTGAGCCCGCTCGACGGCGAGCGCGCTCCCCGCTTCTCCGCTGACACTCCTCGCCGGTAGACATGGAAGTAATCCGTTTCAAGTAACGAGATTACTTGTAATCCGTTAGATTTTGTGTAATTTAGTAATTAATCCATTACTTATTAGGAAATGTAACTTCTAAAGTAATCCCCTTACTTTCTGAGTAACGAATTCCTCAAAATTACTCATTACACTTACACCGTTCAGCGGAAAAAAAAAACAACAAAAAAACAACGTTGGAAGGAGGGCGTTGCAATTATATCTGCTCTTCTAACACGGTCACACAAAATGCGGGTTCGCGGCGAAGGAGGCGCTAGCCAGGGAGAGAAAGGGAATTCTCGGAAAACGCGACAGCGCAGTGTTTCTAGCAATGGAACGTGTGCGTGTGTGCGTGTGTGCGTTTGTGGGGGGGGGGGGGGGCACTAGCTTCAATGCACCCTCCCGTGGCTCGGGAGAAGGAAGGCACAGAAACCTTGCTTTGACACAAAGACTCAGTTCGCCGTTTTATTGCCCAGCGCCTGCGACCACTTCAAGAGAACCCAACGAGCTGGTCCTGACCTTCGCTGCATGCTTCAAGAGCAGAACGCACGTGTTCCAGGAACCGCTAGCCAAACCGGGGGACCAAAGCACGTGCGTGCGTGTATGTGAGTGCCTGCGTGTAGTTCAGTTGGAAGGAGGGAGGGACGGACTCGACGAGGCTTCTTCGGGCATATGCGGTGACCAAGCCATGACACCGAAACGCCGAAATGCCCCCATTTTGTTTTAGGATGAAATGCGAAGGATGTAACGAGAGCGAACCAAGTGCAGCCGGCCCAACCAAGAAGGGAAACGCGAAGGATGTAACGAGAGCGGACCAAGTGCAGCGGGCCAACCAAGAAAGGCGGAAACGAAAACGAACCCAAATGATAACTACCCCCCTCCCCTGTCTGCGTTTTTTTTTTTTTTTTTGTTGATTGTTTATTGAAGTTTCCGCCTAATCGCGCCCATCATACAAACACACAGAACAGCGTGGTGCCTGGCCCCTGTTCACGCCTGAACGTCGTAAAAGCTAAATACTGCAGGCCAACCAGCTATGCGCTTTGTGCCATGTGACTTCCCACTAGTTCGTGGAGCAGAAGATGCGTCCGCGATGTGAAACCGGCAGCTTATTGTAACAGCGAAATCGCATTATAAACTCTGCTGTCATTTTAAACGGAGATCGGACTAAAGCCCTGGTCACTTTCGACGGCAGACAATGAGCAGGCAGGGAATCGCTGCCGAAATTGCTTCAGAGTTCCAAGCCGCATTCTTAGAAATGAGAATGTTGGAGGAAGTTCCAGCTGGGCACGGTGAGGGTTCTCGTTAGTAGACTGTGCATGCGGGAAGTTCGACCAAAACGTTGGGGAAAGGGAAGCGCGGAATAAGCGGTGGCTGACATGGACACTCGAGTTGAGACAGGAGAGCGGCTGTAAACATGTGAGAGACGTGGACGCGTGCTGATAACTAATGATGTTAGTTTTTGATCATTTCTTAACGGCCTACTAAATTCAGCTGTGACTTTGAGCATTAATATTTCAATTTGGCGAACAAGAAAAAAAGAAGTCATTCGGTCGGATAGCTTCCTTCATCAAACAGCAGTCTTCGAAACGTATCCAGAAGCTATTAGATAATTTGTTCTTACTGCTAAATCGTCTAGATTAACAAAAATAGTCCTTTACCAACATGAAGCAGTCAGTGCAAGCAGATGGAAACAGTGTTCTGCAGTACGCTGATGATAAACAAGGATTCATTGGAGTGGTGTGTGTGGCCTCCACCGGAATGCCCAAATGTATTCGTGTTCATGTGATGCAACACTGTATCAATTCATCAGCGCAGGACCCATTTATCTCAAGCACCAGTTTAAGTCATTTATTATTTTATAGATTCGACCTCTTAAAGTTTTTAATCTAAACATATGTGGAAAACCTAATTAAGTGCATTTGATCCGGGTTTTATTTTAGATGAGGCAAAAAATCCCGCCCCAAAAACACTCGGTAAACATTTGATCTATTTTGTAAGTTTCTTTAAAGTAACGCAACAGTAATCAAGTAAGGTAAGGAAGTAGTCATTCGATCACTTTTTACTGCGAGTAATATGCAACGGTAATCAGTTGCACATTAGTTCAAGTAATCGTAATTGTAAATCATTATTTTTTTTCGATTGACGGGCACAAGTCTGCTTGCCGGTCATAACGGTCTTTTCACCTAGAACTCGAACGTTCGAATGAGGCGTGTCAGCAGGGGACCGTTCTTCATTGTTTTCTTGACTTCAATCTCATCTTACGAAGTTGCCGAAAGCGTTGTATTGACTTCAGTCGAAGATCCAAGTCGTGTGCACCGTATGCAGATATAGGGAAATGTTCTGCCTGGGCGATAGTTGTCCGGTTGCGACGGCCCCGGGAAGGCGACCTCCGTCTTCCTTAGACAAATGAATGGCGGACATGCTTACATGTTTGAAGGCGTCGAGCGTTCGATGAAATTGGAGTGTGGTGCGTACGCAGTCACGGTTTGGACAATCGGGTATCATAGAGGGCAACAGTTAGGATGACTCTCGTTTGCACTAACGCATATTTAGAAGATTGACATGCGTCTACTAGTGGCAGCCTTTCTTGGTGTATCTGTGTCCAGGCGGAGAAGGGGGGGGGGGGGGGGGGGGGGGGAGCGGCGGCTGCCGCGGCAGGGTCCGGGCGAGAAGACGGCATGTGTATCAGGGGTCGCTTGCGTTTAGAGCGGGAGGGGGTAGGGATTCCATCCATTTGGGGATGTTTGTGCGTCGCACAGACAGCGCTCGTGTCTGTCTTGTCTTTCTTTCTTTTGTCCTCGTCCAAAAAAGCGCTACCATGCCTTTGGCAACCCAAGGCGTTCGACGTTGACTTGAGGATCTGATAATACCGTTGAAAATCTCATAAGATTGTATTTTTTGCAGATCAAGAGTCGATACGCATTGACTGGTGGCGCCGACCAACCGCCTTGATCGATCCCAAACGTCGTTGATATTTGTAAAAATCAGTGTTAAACATTGATTTTTGCTATCAAGGTTATTTCTTGTTTAGTCTAACATGGTTAAAAATACATTTTATGTCAAACGTCACGTTACCTCGAAATTCCTAATATAAATGTTTGAACTAAAAGGGCAGTGCAACGATTTTCAGACTTTGGCCAATTAACTGCGGAAATTAATCTGCGTCACCTATAGAACGAAAAACCGAAAGCCGAATTTTCTTGCGGGCGCTAGTTCTTATTTTAAAAGAAATGAAACAAATCGAAGGTCGAAGTGCCTCTCAACTCTCTACGCCGACTTTCGAGTGACGTCTCAGGGGGTTCACGTGGTTTCCCCTTGGGCCTTCTCTTCAGAGACCCCAGCCGCTTCCTCCACAATTGTTGACTTTTAAAGGATTAACCTCGTCGAAGGTCGCGGCGAGCGATGGACACAAAGGACGGTTCGCCACGGGGCTGACGGCGAGTGTAGCAGCGGAGGAGGACAATGTTTGTTGACTTCCGCGTATCCCCCAGGAGACGCCGTCATCTTAGTTCCCGTAGCCACCACTGGCGGCTGCAGATCGTCAAATAATTCGTTTTTGGCCTTGCGATTACGCAGCAGAATAGCCATTTTTGTGGGAAAGGTGACGCGTTATTGGTCACTTGGGCTTGTTTAAACAATATAAAAAATTAGGGCTGGGCGTCGATTAAAAATTTTAACCCGATTAATCGCCACCCTTTAATCGATTAATTAATCGATTAATCGGTTGCGTTAGTTTTTATAAATAACATATTAAGAAGAATGCAACAACTCTTCTTGCCTTTGAAGACTTGTTTTAGTCTCTGTTACACGGTGCAAAGGACATTTAGAATTGAGGATACATATAGATAAATATGTTTGCTCCAGCTCCGAAGTCAAAGACGTTTGTCCACATTCTCCGACAGGAAGACAAGAAGCCAGAGCTTGGGCGATGCTTTCTTCTTTTTTTCAGAAAAAGGAACCTCGATGAGAAGGCGTTGATTGTTGTCTGCGTTTTGGCGGATGGTCCTCGCTGCAGCTACATGGGTGCTTCGCTGTGGCGATACTGAAGCGAACTTACGCTTCCACTGTACGAAAACGGCTTTTTTCAGATGATGCAGTGGACTTCCTTCGAGTTAAAAACTTCACCGCTGGAGTTTACTTTAAAACCAAACTTTCCAGCGAGATTGCCTTTCATACTCGTGAACTCGTCCATTTTTACGTGCCGAATACTGGAACAAGTAACCATGGCGCTGTTAGCTTCCCAGCTTGTTTTTGTGCTTGTTTGTCTTGCCTGGGCAGGATGTGTAATAGATCCTCAACACACTGTAATGTATATCCTCGAACACGTGGCGCTTCGCGATCGCGAGAATTGAACCTTGCTCATTGCACCTGGCTGGGAACGGACTTCTTTTGACTACCGATTAAAAAACCGATTAACCGGTTAAAAATATTGATCGCGATTAAAGCCTTAATCGATTAATCGGAAGGTTAATCGATCAATTGCCCAGCCCTATAAAAAATGCAAACTGGCAATTCTTTCAACATTAAAACCGTTGCACCGCCCCTTTAATTATTCGTGTGCTTCACGAACAGCAATAGTAGCATATCACGGAATAAGGTAATTCAGCTATTGCCGGCAATTATTTGGTTGTCTTGGGATTTTCTTTGCGTGTGATTGCACATTTTTAAAAGCATTCTACCGTAATTCAGTAGGAGAAGTTAGATGGCTCACGTTTGCCTTCAAGTTGATTGAATATATTTATTCCATTCTGTGCCAATGTTTAAGGGTGATTTCGTCGAGGGTCCTGGATGTCTACTGGGGACCACCACTATATCTTGCTGCTGCTACCTTGAACTGATCTCGTGGAGTTGTTAGCAGTGATTTCTGCAGGTAAGAGCAGTCAGATATTTTGTTTTAATTTTTCTGTGCGCATTTTTCGCTTAAAACGGGGCTTTTGATTTTTAATTGTTTCTTCGAGTGTGTGGTGTTCGTGCATTTCTTGGAGAAAATTGATGGTATACTTAATAAATAAATTAGAGTAAGACACACGCGGCACTTGCGTGTGTCTTTTACACTCTTTCATCGCGTTAGTTTTCTGTGTCTTCGTCCTCGTCGTGTTCTGTTTTTCTCATGTCTAAATGCAAAATATATATATATATTTGCCGAAGTTCGGCATTCGGCAGTTAGTGCTGGCGGTCATGAGAGTCGGCTGTGGTGCTGAGTTGCTAGTCACCTGCCCGCAGTAGTTGTACCCCTTGACTAAAACTTGTTGTCACCTAAGTAAATCGGGGTGACACATTTCAACATGGCCGGCGAATACAAAGTGCTTACTAAGCTACGATTACCACCCGCCATGTGGTAATATTAGTCAATGGTGTAATTAGACAGTTAAAGTGGTCTCATGTCGGGTGTATATGGCTGACACTGTTTAACTTCGGCATCAGTGGTCCATCAAATGGTTTAGATGCGTCTAAGAGAAACCATATATTTCTCCAGTTTCTTTAAATGGGGTATAATAGGCTTCAATTTCATATCACACTATTTCCTCATTTCTTTGGTTCCAGGCAGGCAGTGGAATGTACCCGGTGACTGTCTGCTCACGCCTATGTGATCCTGAGTTGCCCAGCTAAGTGGCAGTGGAGGCGATAAACCTCGGAGCATGCGTCGCCTGCTGAGGCACTCCTGGTTGCATTCTGCATCTACTTCATCTTTAAGTTTGTGTACCATCACACGTTCAGGCGCACATTTATTGCGCTCGAGTACCTTATTGGTCTGAAACACTCGAAATTTGGAGCTCCACCCTTTCACATGCCTTCAAACCTAAAAGAGATGCAAAAAATGATTTTCCTATTTGAATGTCTATGCAGGTTTAGGAACTTAGAAGTAGGCTATTTGATGTTTGTGTTTTTATTTGTTGTTGTTGTCTGCCATAAGGTGGGTTAGTTCATTCTGAGAGTTACAGAAGGGCAATCACATTTTTTTTATTATCCCCGTTTTGAAACTTCAATAATCACCGCTTCTTGCTTTGTATATAATTTATTTCCAATTTACATATTTATTTTATTTCAGGTTACTTCATACCCGCCTGAAAGCATTTGAGGGTTGTGCGTCCATGTACACAGTGATTTGTGCTTGCGAGGTTTAAATACGAGAAAGTATATTAATAAACTCTAGTAATCCTGGATCAGAGAAGTACATATAGTGTCATTTTGTTCTTAAGGTTAGAGCATAAAATTGTTGTCGTAACAACTCCCAACATAATGCTGAGTTAGAGTAGTAGTTGTTTGAAGCACATCTAAAATATGATTCTTCTTTTTAAGGGGGTGTGGTGTGTATTGCATTTTTTTATTTTTACTTATTAGCTGCTTCAAGCTGGTGGTTTTCCGGACGGGGAATGTCATACTTTTAAGCTAATATTTTGTTTTTTCATATAGACATAAAGTTTAATGACATTCACCAAATTTCAAAAGTTGAAAATGTTTGTTCCCGGTACCTGATGTTCTGCTGTTCCATAGTTATTCTTATGTTTAGTGTTTCTTAAAGGCGGAGGTGAATTTACAGCTAGTCATGTGATGGTGAAGTCACTGATAGTCATGCATTGCTTTCTTTGCCTTTTGCATGTGGGGTTTCCTGGAAAGAGATGTCAGGCAGCCTTTACATAGGTCTGATACTAATTTCTGGTATTATATGTCTTGTCCTTCAATTTTGAATTGTAGCAGGCTTTTATTTTATTTGCGAGTGTTCTAAGATGTGATACGTTGTATTTATGACTTGCAATAAAAACGCATCGTCATGCATGTTCTGAATAAGTAGTGTCCTCATTTGTGATGACGTTATTTTATTACTGCCTCTGGAAAGGAGCACAACTGTGAGATACCACCTCCCGAGGGTATCTTGCAATACAATTTCTGTATCCTATTTCACTGAAGCAATAATGAAATTATATCTGCTAGGTTTTCATCTGTGTTGGCAGGTTTTCTCGAAACACTTCACCACTTCTTGGTGCAAAACTTCCACTTCAGAACGGGTGGAAATACTGCTCCAGGAAGTGATGCAGAATACCAGTGTAACTTCTACCTCGAAAGGAGGTGAAAGCAGCCTTAAAACATGCAGTGTTACACCAAAAGGGATGAGAGTTGCCCCCAAAAGGAGGTAACAGCAGACCTTCAAAACGTGCAGTGTTACTCCCAAAAGGAGGTAACAAACCTTCAAAACGTCCGGTGTTACCCCCAAAAGGAGGTAAAAACAGATCCTTTATGCAGGTGTTCTTACCTCCAAAAGGGTTTGAATTTATATCCTAGAAAGAATCAGTGTGTGAGGCTCCATAAAACTTTCAGTGTCAGTGTTACCACCAAAAGGGGTTGAAGTTACAACCAAAAATAGTTAAAACAGGCCCTCTATGCATGTATTTTTACATCCAAAAGGGCTTAAAGTTCTCTACTGGAGGGAGCATAGTTACCCCCTAAGCAAGGGTGTAAGGTTCCAGCCTCCCAGCAGGGGATAACGCTACCTCCTCTAGGGAGTGTCCACAGTGATACGTAGGACTTACCGCCTTCAGGGGTAAGTCCTACGTATGTTTATTTTTTTATCAATTCCGATAGGATATATTGACGACCATCATATTTTACCGCATAGGGTGGCTCGAAGTACAGTCTCCAACAATATAAACGACCCATTCGACGATGCAGTTTCGGGCGGCTGTGCTGGATTCTCATTCGCCTGGTCCAGACTGCTTGAGTTGAGGAAATAAATTAAGCTTTCGCCTCTTCTCTCTCGAAAAATAAAATGCCTTGAGGGCCAACGTGTGCGTTATACCGAGGCGGAAACTGTCTGGGCCAATGGGTCTGAAAAGCTAACACTTTTGAATTCGTAATTGCCGCCGTAGATGTACGGCGTGTGCCCTCAAAGAGTTCATTGTTTGAAAACATTTGAAACTTACGTTCGTTTCGGTGAAAACATCCTCCTGAGTGTGCTGTGGCAGGAAGATGCGGTCGAACGTGAATTCTTTGTCGCCTCGCTGGGTGTGCACGATCAGTGTGTAGTCGTCAGTCGGCTCCAAAACATTCACGAAGGCCTACAGACAATATAGAGAAAACATCGGGTTAAATTGTGATAATGGTATTTAGCCTCAAGTGTAACTGTAAACGCACAAACAAGAAACGAGTAGCACCACTAAAGTACGAAGGTCACTAAAGTGTATTAAAAGTACACTTCATATATTAAAAGTAAGCGTGCTAAGATACGTAGTATTTGTTTAATAAAAGTGCAAAATTAGAGTACTTTTTGTATTGCTTTTTTATCAAGAAAATGGCGCTTAGGTAAGATCTATGCATGTAGGAAGGATGAGTTCCAAGAATGTACATATACTTTTTTTAATTAAAACGCAAGCATATCTATCTTAGAATCACGTTATTATCGCGGTCGTTTTTTTGTGTGACCATTCAATTAATCCAGATGTTATAATCAACCAGTAAAATTTGTATTGAAACTAATGACATAAGAAATATACATCTAGATATTCTGTAGATAAGGTTTGTGGAGTCTATACTGTGGCTGCAAATAATACTTCCAAATTGTGTTTACCAGTGTTCATCATTAAACAACATAGACCCCGAAGCACTCCGGCAATTTTTAGAATTATTGACTGTTTATAACATAATATTATATCTATTAGGAACAAATGCTATTTTAAATAAACTGTTGACAGTCTCAGATTCCGTAGCAGATGCAATTTGAAGCGCAATTGTGATTTTTTTTAATTTAGAAAGCAAGAATAGAATTAGCTAGCTAAAGGTGACTCTGGTAAAAGTACTTTTATATTGGTGGGTATATTGGACATGATGTTAGGAAGGATGACTTTTTGAATTAAAGTATTTCTGGCCCAAACTGTCTAGGACACACCTTGTTGTTGAGTTGATTTCCGCTCTTTGGCTTGATGCGGCAATACACCCTGATCTTTCCCTTGAGGTCCTCCACCATGTTGTAGTATTTCTTTCTTAGCAGCTATGAAAAAATGAGAAGATAATGATATTATAATAATATGCATCATCATCATCATAGTGATAATGTAATCATGATAATCATTATCGCGATAATGTAATCATTATAATCATCATGACTATAATCATCGTGATAATATAATCGTGATATTCATCATGATGATAATGTAATTATGGTAATCATCATGATGCTAATCTGATCATCTGAAGAGAAAACGTTCTTCTGACCGGTTCTGCTGACTTGGTTTTCTTCGAAAGTAGTTAGAATTTAGTTTAGACACCTTAATTCGGGTACTAAACATTTTTTTGTACGGTCAGACTAGTAATAAAAATATAGCGAATCAAACAAGATGACCTTAAGACCAGAGGCGGACGTTATTTTTTTTAGTAGGGTTTAAAGAAAATATACCGAAATAGTCCATTACATTACCATTGGGGGCACAGAAAAAAAGAAGAAACAAAATGCAATGGAGGATACAGAAACATTTACGTCTTATGCGCTTTTAAAGTTGATACAAACTGCAAGCTCAAAAAATCGGAATGTTGTTTTTAGCACGTTTTTTCTAGAAATATACTTTCTATGAAACATTAGATGATTATGCTCTGTCACATATTGAGCAATAACAAAATATAATAAAAAATGCAAACATAACGAGGCGATCTGCATGCACAATTTTTTGTGAACGCTATGCCAAAGTAATATATTCCTTCTGCAATAAAGAAGGGTAAGACGCCAGTTTTCGTGTACAGCTTTCTCAGAAATATTGGTTCAGTATGTGTTTAAGCCCACAGTGGCTGCTCGATTAGTTCATTACTGAAATATATATTTATATCTAAAAGGAAATTAATTGGTTTTAGTCTTAACACACCAAGTCATGGGCAACGTGTGATGCTTGTAGCTATAGCCGCTTTCGAGCGATGATGCCTTATGGGTGCTACAGGCTCAACTAACTAAATAATCAAACGTTTAAAATTTTAGTGGCCCTTGTTATGACGAGTAGCAGGGCAGACCTAAGGTTTTAGTTAATATAAATTGCAACGATGCTTCAGCTACAAAGTTTCATAACACCAGCAGCGCCACATTGTGGCAACTGAGCAACAGCCTTAATAGTGCGAACCTATGTCGAGAGATGGCCCTAGATATATTTATCATGTAGTTTAACACGTGACACTGAGGTGCAGAAAAAAAGGAGAACTTTTAGTTTTCGTATTTTTCTGTCAAACCCAGCCAGCTGCTTTATTTCTCAAGCATCCTAAATATACCCCTACAGCCACTTTCAACCACTTTCTACGAAACATCTTTTGTTAAAAGCATTTTCAAATACAAATTGTATTTTTATTTGAAAAGGTTTCAACAACGGAGATTTCTGCGTAGAAGGTCGTTGAGAGTGGCCGTGTGGGTATATTTTGGATGCTTGAGAAACAAACCAGTTGGCCGAGTTCGAGACGTTTCCTTCTGCAACAAAATGGTGAGTTGGGCCAGTTGGTTCCTTCTGTGTTCGCTCCTTCGGCTAAGAGTTTTATTCTTTTTCTGCACCTTAGTGTCAGTTGTTAAACTACATGATTAGCTACCACTAGCTCGCCTGCGCACTTACAGTATTTTGGCTATAAATATTCTTAGCTTTTTTTGTCGATTCATTATTGGAAAGGTGAGCGCAACCTGTTGCGAGAAAGGCGCTTTTATTAAACTAATCGTAATTTGTATACAACTATTACTTAATGTTAATGTTAATAAATTAGTTAATGTTTTGCTCATTAGAAATAGGTGAAATAACCTTAATTAAAACAAAAACACTGGTTTGGCGACGCAAGCCGCCGCCCAATTTAAAGGGCACAACCGTAAAGGGGGTATTTATTGGACGCCATATTGGGGGCGCTGCTCAGAGTGCATGCTCATAACAAGCTCACATTAATAGGCTGTCAAGACCGGCAATCCTGATAGTGTGGAATGCACGTTGCAAAAGAACTGCGGAAGCTCGCCGCTATCGCGCGCTCAGCTGTCGCGCACACAGCTATGGCCGCCATTGAATACTCCCTACATATCTCTCCATCCATGGCGGCACCGCCTGCTGAAAGGTGATAGATTGCCCACCGACGAATACAAGTAGAAATATCGCGAAATTTTATCGACCCTAACGTTAAACTGGTTCGCCGAACCTTCGATGTTTTAACAATGTTCGACTTCTTGGATTTCTGCCCCAAAATGTAAAACTATTTAGCAAAAAACATTTAGGTAATAGCTTGCTTATATCCCAGAAAATAATTACTAACGCTTATACAATATAAAATAAAGCACAGCATTTTATTGATTGAGTTGCTTTGACAAAATGCTGCTCCCCTCCTCCACCAGGCGGCGCTAGGTTTGAGATTGACAAAGCCGCCGAAAGAAAAGCCGAAGTGATAAACAGGGCGGCCATGAGAATAAGCACTGGCCTACCAAAAATAAAACCGATGGAAGACCTTCGCCAAGCAGCGGAAGTTAACTTGATATCAGAAATAGCAGCGGAGATGCAAATTAACCAGAGAAACGGGCTAGAGAAACTTGGCATGTCAGATACATTCTACGAGAACTAGGAGAAAGAACATTGCAAGTGACCAGCAACGTAACCCCTCCGCCTCCGTTGGAGAATTAAGCAGTGGTAGATATCAAGCCAGTCCCAAAGATTCAAGGGACCGAACTATCCGGGCGTAGAAAAGCTGCGAGCAAGAAACACTTGATCGCAGCTTTCCTCACGAACATCGAGCACCTCCACGAATCAAGAAAATAAAATAATAATCTACACTCATCGAGCACCTCACGAATCAAGAAAATAAAACAATAATCTACGCTCATCGAGCACCTCACGAATCAAGAAAATAAAATAATAATCTACAGTGATGCCGCTAGAGACGAGGAAGAATAAACCGACATCGCCTGGTGCACCGAAAACTCCCGAGAGCCCAGAAGCAAGAACGTACAGAAAACCCATAGTGCGAAGACGGCAGAACATCTAGCAATCCTTTGGTTTCTCCGAGGTTAGATTGAAAAGTTTCCGAAATTAAAATGAAAACAATATATCTGATTTAAGTTGTACTTTATTTTTCGACATAATTCTCCCGAAGCTCGACACACTTTGTCCAGCGTTTCTCCTGGTTTTCGACTTCCTCCCGGAAGTGACTTTTTCTTCGAGATTCCAAAACAACTCTTCACAGCCCCCACAACCTCTTCATTCGACAGAAATTACTTTCCAGCCTGGAAGGTCTTGAGCTTTGAGAATAGGTGGAAGTCCGAAGAAGCCAAATCAGGCGGATACGGTGGATGCGAAAAGATTTTGAACTTCAGTTTTGTCAGTTTCTGCTGAGCGACTGCACTTGAATGGGCGGGTCGTGGTGAAAGAATACCTGTTTCTTCACCATTCAGGGGTGTTTTTCTTCAATTATTCATTTCAGCTTGCTCAGAACTGTTGTGTAGTATTGGCCAGTAACTGTTTTTTTCCTTTTCAAGATACTTAATGAGAACATTTCCTTTGTCGTCCCCAAAAACTTATGCCATCACCTTGCCTGCCGACTGAATGGTTTTTGCCTTTTTCGTTGTCGGTTCGCCGGGCTCAGTGCATTGTTTTGATTTACTTTTTTGTTTCTTGCGTGTAATGGTCGACCCAGTTTTCGTCCATAGTTACAAATCGTCACTTAGAGTCGGTTTGATTTGCTTGAAACGCTTGCAAACAGTCGGCTGACGTTCGGGCTCGAATGCGTTTTTGCTCAGGATTGAGCGAGTGCGGCACACATTTTGCAGAAAGCTTTTTTCATCACTGTTCATTGTGTAAAATATGAACAACTAGTTCAGAAGATATTCCCACTGCTTACTCGATTTCACGCAGTTTTATGAGGTGGCATTCTAAAACCAGGTGATGGATTTTATCCACAATTTGTGGGCCCGTTTGCTCGAAGCACTAACCGCGGCTAAAGATAGCCGCAGTACCTAGTAGAGGGATTTTGAAATCACGTGACTTGCTCGGTAGGGATGCGGGGAAACATGGCGGTGCCCCGGTGAGTGAGCGGCGCTCGCTTTGGAACAAATATGTCGTTGTAGCTGCTATATCGGGCGCGCTATACTTCGTTTCAGCTTCGGTCCGAGCGCGGCTGATGTTATGAGCCGAAGGACCAATCAAAGAGCGCAAAAAGCGCACCGTCATGGCGTGCTCTCTGCGCTTGATAGGACTGGCTGGCGGAGGAGCACGCACAGAGAGACGGCGAATACCGGCTGGTCCTATCAACTGCAGAGAGCACACCACGACGCTGTGCCTCTTTCGCTGTTTGATTGGCCCTTCGGCTCATAACATCGACCGCGCTCGTACCGAAGTTGAAATGAAGTATAGTCAGCAACGAATGGTGCAGGAGGCTTTCGCTTTGCCTTACTTCACTTAACTTGCAAAGCATGAGCAATGACCTCGCCGCATTTTTTAGATGGTCTTTCGATTCTGGCCATTCCTAAGTTTAAGTGAACGCGATAATTGTCGGTATGGCAACGTCTTTTGAAAGTGTATTGCCTTGACTCAATCGGCCGGGTATTGATAGCAGACAAATGCAGACAGCGTCCCCCCAAGCACCGAGATGCATGCTACGAGTGTAGTTACACGCGTTGCACGTGCTGGCGTCTGCAGTAGTAATTGTTCTAAAGCAAAAAATCTAAAACAAATTTTGTTTTGCACGCGCGTTCGTCAAAGGCTTATTATGATTATTTACTTAAAATATTTTATAAGGGGAAGGCCAGCGAGCGCGAACCGTAGAATTACACTTCCAGGGTTCTCCTCGATGCTTGAGTAATTCAAAAAAAGGTTTATTGGGACGCTGTCTGCTTTTGTGTGCTATCAATACCCGGCCGATTGAGTCAAGGCAATCCGCTTTCCGAAGACGTTGCCATGCCAACAATTATCGCTTTCATTTAGGCTTTGGAATGACCAGAATCGAAAGACAATCTAGAAAAATGCGGCGAGGCCATTGCTCATGCTTTGCGAGCAGGTAAGGCAAAGTGAAGGCCTCCTTATCATTTGTTGCTGACTAGCGCACGCGATATTGCAGCTACAACGACATATTAGTTCCAAAGCGAGCGGCGCTCACTCACAGGGGCACCGCCATGTTTCCCCGCATCTTTATCGAGCCAGTCACGTGATCTCAAAATCCCTCTCCTAGGTACTGCGGCTAACTTTAGCCGCGGTTAGCGTTTCGAGCAAACGGGCCCTGATGTGGTAGTTGTTTATGGGCGTCTTGAACGTGGTCCATCACCTGCGTCCGTACTACCACGTTTGAATTTGGAAACACAAAAAATCACGGTTGAAAACGAAGGTGATGATTCCCTAGGAACAGCACTCAACCTGCATTTGATATCGGTGGCGGTTTTTCCTTTCAAATGAAAATATTTAGTGACCGCTCGTATTTCGTTTTAATTCATCTTTGAAAATGTTCATGGTTGCTCGACTAGAATGCTTGTCAAAGCCAGACGTTTGAGATATCAATCTGAAATGTGTGGTCGATTTATACAAAAGGGTGACATAAAAATATTTTGGAACAAAACGCCCCCTAGTGGCGATTCCGGGAACTTTTCAAACTAACCTCGTAGAAGATCCAAGGAACTCCAAAGACCCTGCACATCTTCACCGACTCAAAACCAGCAGAAAACTAGTGCGCCAAGACAAGCATCAGTAATCGAACGGTGCAGCAAATCGTCTTGAGCCGAATAGTTTCGACTTCAAGGTGGGGACTTAAAAATCGAGTGGATCCCAGGCCACTTCGGAATACCAGGGAATGAGACAGTTGACGATGCCGCGAAGGTTAAACTACATATCTTTCCACACTCCCAAGGCGAACTCAGTTCCTTCAAAAGAAGGTCACACTTGGCACTAGACTCCGAAGAAGCCAAAGAGGAGGAGTGAAGGCCCAGGAAACATAGACTGACCTCGCTCTTGCCCCCGGACGATTTCACTGTCCCTTCTAGTTTCTCAGGTGGGGGAGGGTGTGCGCACGAACGCTTCAAACTAAAACGGCCATCACACCGGCGCGGCAAGCCAGGTTTCACAAACCAACGTCTCCTGAAGACCGGTCCGGACCTATTTAGTAAAGCGTGTGGCCAACAAGCCACATATATGCGTTTGGTCTGGAACTCCAAGGTCACAGAGAAGCGAAGACTAGAAGCCGTTGCAGAATTACCGCCAGAAGCAAGGCCCTCAAGCTATAGAGAGTGAACCCACCCAAGCATCAATAACGCCCACAGAAAACAATTATTGTCATCACTGGTCAGTTTATTCGCTCCTCAGGCCTCATCCGCGAAATCTGATTCCCCCCTCCCCTTTCTTGTCTTGCCAGATGGTATCAACCTATAGAGGCAACAACATAATTTTTTTTCTGTTCAATAAACGTATTTACTACTACGCGTGCGCACAACGGTCGAACTTATGTCTAACTTGAAGTTAAAAGTTCGAAAAAGTCGAACCCAGTTGACTTCGAATCTCGCCAGGTTTGCGATATCCCTAAGTATGAGACATCATGGCGTCGTTACCCGTTCAGCATTGTAGCTTTCGAGCAACCGCTGGTTCTCCGCCCTCAGCCCGGAGAGCTGTTCTTGGAGTTCTCTGGACACGTGATTCAGATGCTGAGGCACGACGTCCTGCAGCGAGTGGGTAAGCAGTTCCTGCAGATGGTCCCGCTCCTCCTGGAGCAGCTTCACCTCCTTGCTCAGGATGCCCAGCGCCATCTCTCGTTCTGTGATGACGCCACGCAGAGGCTTGCTGATTCGGTTGCTGCAGGTGCGACTCACGCGTGGCGGCAGCGTCTTGGCCGACTTGTCTTGGAAGACTGCGGCGATGCCGTACCGCATCTGCGTTTTGCGTAGATCGTCTTTAGCACCACCGCGTTTACAATTGGCACACGTGTTTGACGCAGATTTGGTGTTTTAATACAATTTTTTTGTAAGAAAAGAAAAACACAGTAAACCATTGACAGTAAACTCAAGGCCCCTTGATCACAGTTCTGTTTCACCTTACGATGGACCGCAACGGACGTTACGAGTCATCAACGAAGCCTTCCGGAGGTGCGCAACCACGCGAATTTACATGATACACCCACTGCTAGATTGGCTACGACGGCTCATATAGCGTCCGCTGATGTTCATACTAAGGTAAAACAGAGTATAAAAGCCCTCTGATAGCGAGAACAAGTTTGTACCAATTTGTCTTGACTGTATCTTCAACCGGTCCCACATTATGATTCTGGCAACGACAGCTGCTCTTTTTCTCAACAGAAACTTAAACGACAGCCTCCTGCAATCTACACCAGGCAAAAATAGTCAGGGGCGGTCCAAACCAACTTGCAAAACGTCGCTCGGAATAATTCGGAAAACGGAATCCGTTTTGTTTTATAACTTCCGGTAGCCGTTTTAGCCCGGAAGCGTGTGAAGGTGCTTGAACGAGCAGTGACAGCCAGAGTGACTGTTGAAGTGACCTCATGGCGGTTTTCCAGCCGACCAATCGAAATGTATTTTTTTCACGACCTCACCTCAAATTCAAAGACCACGTGCTCACGGTTGGCGAGGAGAGTGAACCGCCTTCCCCTCATATGGCCTCTCCTGCCTCGTCCTGGTCCGTGTGAGAGTGAAAAATAAATATATTAAACTTTGGAGCCAGAATGCAGGACCCGGAGAACATCACCGTTGACGTCGCTCCTCTCTCCCAGATTTCTCCTAGAGACGTTTTGGTTGGTTTGGACAGCTCTTCGGCGTTCAAAAGAACTTCGTCCGTCCCTGTGCCTCACCTTTGCCGTTAGCTTAGAGCGATCCTCGTCCAGCCTCGCCGAGTGAAGGTTCACTTGCACACCGATGTCCGAGTTCCTGCCCAGACTGTTCAGATGCTGGATGCAGATGACCTGCTGGTGCTTCGTCTCGGCCACCTTGGCACCACGGCTCTTCCTGAAGGTCCGGTTCCACTGCACTCCCACGGTGTCCTTGCCTACGTCCTTCTCGTCCCTTAGGCTCTGCGGACCAGCGATGGTCCCGCAGTTCCTCAATGTCCTGTACGCAATCAGGAGGTCAAAAGTGCACGAAGGCCACTGTACGAAGGGCACACATTGTAAATTAACAATATTACGGGATATTTAATTTTCGCGATTTCGCGGATGGAAAGGAATCGCGTGAACATTATAGGAGCCTGATTACCATGGTGCAATTTCACTTGAAAATTTATCGCTGCTGCGTTGAAAACCGCTGTTTCCACCACGCTTTTTCTGCCAAACAAGCCCCCATCGCAACTGCGAAATCGCAAGTAATATCGCACCATGTGAATCAGGCTTGAGCATATTGCTCATATTTGCTGCCTTTGCAGTTTTACTCTCAGCCGTAAAGCTTAATTCACATGAAATGTTTGAAGAGTGCAAAAGTCAGGTCCATGAAAATAAAAAGCAAATCTTGCAATAATTTCACTTCATGAATGTGAATTGCTCATAGGTTTCGTCGTACGCACATTTTTCGTTGCAAGATGGTTGCAGAAATCTGGTCTCAGAACTTCGGCAAAGTTGCCATTTACTAATTTAATATATCCACGTTCCCAGGAGTTATTTATTTTAGGGACGTGCGCGAACAATTCTTATCATTATCAGAAATGGCGTAGTGTGAAAAATTATTAACGATGTAACACCGATTTTACATAAAGAACTTATTCAAAAACGAGCGTGCAGGTAGATGCCCTTCTCGAAAACATATAGGAAACACAGAATCTTTGCATGGAGAGTTTCCCGGATGCAGAAATGCCAAACATGCCCATAGGGTGTCCCAAGTCATCAGGCAAGATCTAAAATGTATTGTAAAAATGGACGCCTGCATGTATAGCAATCTAAACTTCTCGTCAAAGATGTACTTCACAGGTCGGTTTTTTCTTGTAAAATTAAAAAGCGTAGCTCCTTTTCTGTAAACAATAGGTCCATAAAACTTACCAGGGTCAACGGCGGGCGGTGACGCAGACGACCAAGTCGAGTTGCCGGGTGTGTTTGGCACGCGAATTGATAAATGGCGTCGGGAGCAGCGTCCGAAAGTGTAGATGACCAGCGAAAGAAAGCAGACGACACACAGACGAAATCCGTTGGCAGCAAAAGCGCCGTCATTATGCAAACGCGTTTTTTTTTTACTTTAAGTTTTTATTTTATTGTCTGCATTTGTTTTTAAACCAAAGGTACATTGCAATAAGATTATGTTCACTTTAATAAACTACGGTGGTCGCGAACAATTTCGATAAAGAAGTAAAGCCATCTATCAATACGGGCGTTAAACACACCCCGCAACTCGTCTTGGTTGTCTGCGCCGCCGCCCACCGTTGACCTTGGCAAGTTTTATGGCCCTACTGTTTACAAAAAAAAAGAGCTTCGCTTTCTAATAAGAAAAAAAGCGACCTGTGAAATACAATTTTAACAAAACGTTTAAATTACTACGGGCAGGCGTCGATTTTTACGGTCCATTTTGGAACGAACCTGGAGACTTCCTCGCCCAATATACGATAAGGCGATGTATGGCCTTACTTGCTCAGTTCTTGATGTGGACATTTATGACATCTCTGTAAGTGTTGTTATGCGTATATATAAAATTTCTGAACTGCAACCACAAGTGTTTTGATGGGCATTATAGCCTTACCCACCGGTAGTCCTTGAGAACAGCAGAAAGTGCAATCTTGTTTCCGGTGTAAAACTTGAGCCTCTCCACGACGCGGCTCAGCTCCTGACGTGTCACGGCATGCAAGGACCTCTCGTCTCGAAGGGCCGTCTCAGCAGAATCACAAGCCTGCGTCAAGCATTGCGAGGATAAGAGGTGAAGCACAGCTCCTGGGTTCCGATTTCGGTGACTGCGAGATCGAGAGAAACATCTAATTTTTCTCTCGCAGAGCCAGCGGAGATAACATTCGTAGACGGTTCGTCTGCCAATACGAGTGGAGAACGCGGTTCGTATGCTAGAAACCGCCATTCGCAAACGAAAATAAAACAAGAAAACACCGTACGTCGTCAGCTCACATTAGCTGAAGAGCGTGTTGGTAACGTTGACTGGCAACAGAAAGAATAAGACAAACTCGTCCCTTGTCTTGAGTTGGTTTTATTCTTTCTGTTGCCAGTCGTCTGCTAAAACAACGAAAGAAAAAGAAATGATGATCGTCTGCTACGAACCGAGTGCCGCGGCTAAGTAAGATTGGACGCGGGTTGAAATTGTGATCGTTTGCTATTTCACGCATGGGAGCCATTGACAACCCGCGCTTCGTTGGCAAATCTCAAGTTGTTATGCTGCCGCACACAAACCGACATCGAGCGGCGGATAAAGGAGGACAAAGGACAAACACGCTAGCGACCTCTCTCCCTATTTGTATGTCGGTCAGACGTTCTCACCGAAATATTTCCCGATTGTAAACTCACGAACGGTCAATAATGTCTACAACTGGTTTATTACGCGTAAGCTGTGGTGCCACGTCTAATCGGCAGCCGAGAACGATCTCGCTCTCAGCTTGATTAAGCAGTCTTGTACACGTTACTCGAAAAAAAAGTAACCGATTACTATTACAATTACTGTTGGTTAAAACGTATTCAATTAGATTACTTAATAAGAGAAATAATTGCCCGTTTTTTAAAAATTAACCGTTACTTTAGATGTTCAAAACAGGAAACTTTTTCTGCAGAAGGGAAATTTTTACTGTCCAAATTATGAGATGAGAATAACCCGATTAAAAGTTACTTATTTTCTAAATGATAAAAAAAAAAAGAAAAAACGATTTGGTAGACATCGTCCTTTCGGAGACATATGGTTCAAAGATTTTTTGGAAGGAAACTTGTAGAAATAAATGGCGCCATTTGAAAGGGTAGGGAAATATAGTAACGGAAACAAGTAATTTTATTACTTTCAAAGGTAATAATATTACTTTTGCGAATATTTCCTGATAACAGGAATAATATTATTCAAAAATTACCTTAAAAACAAATATATGATAGGTAATTAAATGACTTGTAATGAGTAGCTTACAAGTCTGCTAAAATCGAAACCCAGGGCAGTGAACAGAAGGCATGCCGGTTGGTTGCTAGTCACCGCGACTAGTGACCAGAAACGGAAACATTGGGCAGTTTATACCACCGAACATTTCAGCATGTTCGCTGCGTCACAGTTTGGTAGGGCACTCGGACGTTGAAGCTGAGGATTCGGGTACAGTGATTTTAGCCGCGGGCCACCACAATGTTGGTAAAAAAAAAAAACTGTTTAAGATGGCGTTACTTGTCAAACTAAACTTCCTTGCCCGATCGGTATAAGAACTCCGAAATTAATTGACTCTTATTCTGATTGAAGAATTTGATTAGATTGACTACAGATAAGGTCGAACAGAAAGTGGCGGGACGGCATCTTTGTAATTTACTTCGTATTTTTATAGGCATTACCCTATGTCTTGGACAGAAGCATTACATTTTTTGTTGAAAAAAAAAAGCGTTGAATTACAAGCAAAAGCTTTTTATGAAGGAATAGCCTGTGGCACTTGCGCGCATATAAACTTTGTTAAATTAAAAAAATGAAAAACCTAAACCAACGTTATCAGAAGGAATTTAATAAGCTTGATGAACTATCTACGAGTGCTTATCACTACGCGAAATTATATTGTGCTTTTTTAAAAATATGCTTGTTTTTCTAATAAAACTAAAAGCCTCCGCCGGATATTATTTTTCTTTTTCAACCTTTGCAAGGCATCTTATAAAATACACGTGTAGCAAATAAAAAAAAAAAAAAAAATTCAATACTCTACGCTAATGAATGTTGACGTAGAATCCCGTTTATGTACGACATTTTAACGCGGAAAAACGTCAAAAATAGAAATTGTTCTGACTAAAATTAAAGAGAAAAAATAAATCACTCGTCTGCATCATACCAATCAGTATAATTACTGTGAGCCGGTCTGCCGTAGGATGGTCCTACTCTAGCCGCCGTTAAACTGCTACTAGACCACACAACAGACAGCCTGCAGCAGCTGTCCGAGGCGTGCGTTTTCTTTGTATGACGGTCTAGCCAGAACGGTCGTGCGAAAACTGTCTGAGGACACATGCCAAGTCTGCATATGCATGAAGTAAACATTCTGCAAACATGTTTCAGGCATGTCGGTACAACACCCTGTCATCCCGCCTTGAGCGAACACCGTGTCTTGTGTATGGAGTACAAGCAACATGTGACGGCCGCTCCGGGTGGAGGTTATACGGTTAAGGTGTGTAACGATGACCTTACCTGTTGCAAGGACCTTATCTGACTCTCGTAGCTCCGAAGCTTGAGGTCCGTCTCGCGGCGGGTGAGGTCGGCTCGTCGGAGTGAGTCGTCCATGAGCGCGCACTGCATGCAGTCCCCGCAAGGCCTCAGCGGGACCTTGATTGGAGGAGGACCCCGACCATGATCACCGGTGGGGCTTTCCGCCAAGGATGACTCCATGCTGTCTCCTTTGCTCTGCGCCATAGCGACCACCGATTTCGTTACTAGACATTTTTTTTTTACTAAATTAATTCGTTTGGTTCTTTGGATATTTAAGCAGCGTGAAGTCTGTCTCCGTTGAAACTGTGGTAAGCTTACGCGATACAATCTTGATCGACAACGTAAATTATCGTGACGCTTGATTGACGGCCAAGGCGAGAAGCAGCCGGTCTCTTCGAGTGTTCGCTCAGTCATAATAACTGTAAAGGTTGTGGAGTTGAGAAGCTGCTTTTTGTTGATATTTTCCTTAGGGCAATGTCCGACTGAACTCGATATTCTAGGTTTAATCAGAAAACCTCGAGTCACTGCGAAAAAAAAAAAATTTAATACGATTAGAAACAAAGATGTGATGCCGTTTTTTTTTTTTTTACTTACTATTCACAAAAAGGTCAAGTGTTCAATAAAAGGATTGTTCGTACCATGTTTGTGTAACCTCAAACATGTCAAGAGGCCCATGAGTAATGTTTCTTTTTTATTCGGAGTTTCCTTAAAAACGCAAAAAGTTGCGTCAAAATAAGGTATCCCAAGATAGAGCTATATTTTCGAGTTACACACATTGCAAACAAAATGGGTGTTTATGTTGCAGTAGAATTGTTTCCCCTACGTCCAGCCGTGTCCGTCCTATAGCAGTCTCTGGAGATGGCGTGGAAAAGTTTCGGCGTCAATACCTGAAAATATGTTCCAGTATTGTCACTTTCCCTTAAGTGCCGCATAACTCATCCTGCTGCAAAGAGCGACTTCTGGATCTGACAGCTTCCGCCGGCCAGATGGAAAGTAGTATAAGTGCTAAACGACGTACCCCACGGGCGTGCCCCGCGGGTGTGTATAAAGCACAGCCTTAAGTGACCACCTCATTTTTTTAGGGCAGATAGGCTTTACAACAGAAACCCCTAGTCCCCGATATCTGTTCGTCCGTGCGTCCTCCCATAGCCAACTGCAGGTGACGTCAGAATGTCACGTGACACTTCGTCACAGTGACATTACGGTGTTACCGCGCACTGTGACGTGACACTTCGTCACAGTGACGTTACGTTGTCACCGCAAACTATGACGTGACACTTCGTCACAGTGACATTATCGTGTCATCGCTTTTTGTGACGTAACCCCATTCAATGTGACGTGACACAGTGTCACCTTGACGTCGCGGTATAACGTCACATCAAGCCTCGAGACCACAACGTCACGCGGCTTTAATGACACCTAAAGGAATGCAAATGATCGCGCCTTAAATAGTACCATTCACATGCGATGTGAAATACGAGTTTGGAGATAAAAGTTCCCGGCACGACTTCGACGCCGTGTCCCTGAGCTGCGGATGCAAACGCGGCGTCTGGCATTCCTCAGAAAGCGTTGCGCTGCCCAGCAGACCAAGATGGCGGCCCGCAGACGGCGATTATCGGAATGGCCTAGATGTACGCATCGCAACAAATAGACACCTTTGAGGACCAATCATACTCCGTCTCACGTCAAGTCCGACCAATGTAGACGCTATCGACCCGACGGTGCCACTCGAGCAACATAAAAAAGTGCATCGTCACGGCGCTCCTTCTCTTTGACTGTTTACTATTCCCGGCTAAATCATCACCCATAGAGTAGGATCACGGAACATTCCCTCTGCGTGGCTTCTTTTTTTTTTTTTTCTGGGGGGGGGGGGGGGGGGGCGGCAGATGCTTCAAAGACCCCGATCGATTCGCTTCATCGGAACGCACGTCGTTAGCTGCGATCGGACGAGTGAAACAGAGCATAACCATACGTACTCACATGCATGACTCAGCACTTCCTGCACCGCCCCCGATGGGTAAGCATCCAGAGTGGTCAAATCGCTTCCAGATTGCACCCAATTTCGCGAAGAAGAAACACTCTATACTAAGTGACCGATGCGGGCCTCTTCCAGCGCGAGGACTGGACAGGCTTTGTATTTCGGCATGTCGACCTTGAAACAAAGTAGGGCGCCACTAAATTTACTCCGCGCTACGGTGCACAATCGCGGGGGTGGGAGGGTGCGCCGCCGTCACGCTCTAAAACACGCACGTGATCACATGACGTCACTGCCCCCCCCCCCCCCCCCCCCCTTACTTTTCCACCTTCCTTACCGCGTTCAGTCCATTTCTTTGCGTTCGTCAATTTTCGTCCGCGACACTCGAAAAACCTCCAAAAACCTCATGTATTTGTCACGTGGTCTCGCGAGGTGAGGGCCGCGCGGTGGATTTATTTGCGCAAATGGTTGCATCCACATATGCCCACTTTGGTTGACTCTGCATTTTGTGCTTACTCATGTTCCTGGGAGTGATTCCACCTTAAGATGACGATAGTCTTTAGATTCAGCAGCGCGCTTTCCCGCACGACCTCCGAGCTGTGAACTCGCTCCGTGAACAGACTTTGGCTGTGCTGTTCAATTAGGTATTAAGACCTTAATCACGCCTAATGAATAGAACTGTCTCGGAAAATTTCTTGTGGTCCATTTTTTTCATCCTTACTGCGTTCTCACCCCAGTGTCAAAGTTAACGCAGCCATATCGCTCAATCTGTCTGACTATGCAAGAAAAAGATACAACCAACATCAGTTCACATATTTGCGCCATTTTTCTCGGAATCATGCTGCTTCAACTGTGATATTTTGCCATTCGATATCTACACACGAAATAGAAATGTTATACTCCATTCCTTACTAAGCTGGAAGTGGAGTGGAAGCTATGCGACGGTTGGACCAATCGAGTCTTGACTGTCCACCACGTGATAATTAACCGTTTTCTGATTGAGTGCATGCCTTTACGCGGGGCGACCGCACCTGAACTACGCCTTTTCTCTACAGCTCTATACTGTGTCAAGCGGAATGGATGGTTGTCGGTTGATAGTCCGTAATTCATGCTTCCTAGGTAATAAATGTAAGCATAAAAGAAAACAAATTTTTTGAAAGCCATCTTGAAAGAAGATGCAAGGAAACAAGAAACGTTTGACTACTTTGCGGTGCGGGAACACCGCTTCGCCATGGTTAAGATGTTCCCTGTAACCTTCTCTGCAACGTTAGTCTAAAGCCGCGCTCATTCTACATCTACATCGTACAAAAGACATACTACATCGTACAAAAGAGAGTCTGCAGAGAGATTCGAACGCGAGTCACTGCGAGATCCGTGCTTCGAATGCCGCATGGAGACGAGTTCAAGGACAAACTTGACACGCGCGGGATTGGAACCACGGATATCGCAGTAACTGATGTCTGCAAAGTGTCTTTTGTATGATGAACAGTATGATGCATAAGCAATGGGCTACCACTCCTGCAAATGTGAATGGAGCGAAGCAGACTGGCAGTCCGTAATTCCAAACAAGGGACGACACGTTTTGAAAGTGGAAAACAATAGCTTGCTTCTGTACTCTTTCGAAGGAATACGAAACATCAACTTTCTCGCGAAGCACTTGGGGGAGAGCAAATCGTTCTAATTGACGGATGTACGGAGTTCGCCGAATTATGAGGATAAAAACCTGCTTATAACTGAAACAAGAAAGAGTTTGAGCTGCGACACTATACTTCGTGTCGGCTTAAGTCCAGACGCAGCCGACGCCACGAGCTAATGGAACCAATTAAGCAGCATTAGAAGCGCACGTCACTAAGCCTTTTCTGTTTAGAATAGGTTCAGCGATGACATAACACGTACATGAGCATGAAACCATGATGGTGTGCTTTTGACGCTGTCTCATTAGTCCATCAGCTTGTAGCGTCGACTGCTTCTGGATTTAAGCTCAAACGAAGTATACGCATGACTTTTCACCTTGTGTAATGTTGCAGCGCAGATTTTTTTTTCTTCTTCTTTTTATGTATTGTCGATCGCCGAGCTGCCATTGTGGAATGCAGAGATTGGCTATCCTGAATGGTTCGAGGAAGACGCTTCGGATGTCTTAGAATGTAGGATAGCCGGGGCGAAGAGCCAATGGCTGGAACATCATAGCGACGATCCGCACCCACCTGGTAATCTGAGTCGGCCCTGCTGCTGCTACTGTCCGTCCGTGTGCTGTCCACCGAGGTTGAGTCCGAGCCTATCCGAACTGCGATGAGACAGGGTGAAACCGCGATGATCAGGGGATCAACTCCTGCGCCGTCTTGGGACACTCTCGATGTACCTGTACACCTCCTTGTACTTCTTGAGTGTGTGTGTTTTTTTTTTCGCGTTCTGAGCACTGTAAACGGGTAATAGAGCCGCGTCAGGCAGAGTCAATCCGCCCTTCGCCCGGTTACACTAGACCTGGTGTCTAAATAAAAAAACAACCAAGTTCAATTCAAACAGTGCCGAAGAACTAATTGTGCCGCAATTGAAAGCGTAAAAATAGCAAGCATTACACTTTTGAAGCTGCTAGTGAATATAGTATATAACATCACACAAGGCGGCCAAACGGAAGAAGGGCATTACCCGAGAAAAAGTGTATTAAAAAGCATACATTAAACGTAGGTTATATTTGTTTTCGGTAAACAAATCGAACACAATATAAGAGGAAGCACTCAGATGACTCCAAATACATTTTGATTTCACCGAACCGCGATGAAAAAATACACTGCTCGTAAACATGCACTTATATAGCAATTTACCGGTGACAATTAAATAAACTCAGTTTGTGTCAAGTATCGAGCATCGTGTAGGCGCCGACTACAAAGGGAGGCAGCTTCTTCTTTTTTTTTTGCCAATTTCAGGTTCTTCCCTCACCACTCGCGAGCTCTTCAGAAAAGCAAGTCCCATCGCTTCCGCCGGAGGCGATGATACTTTTTTTAGCATCTAAAAAAAAATTGCAGTCGAAAAAATAAATAAATAGCAAATAGCAATAAAAAAGGAAACAAGCCTGTAGACGGCGGGAAATAAAAACTAAAGGACTCCGTGCGGGTCATAACAATTAGGACAGCAATTGTTAAGGCGCTTAAATCGCCACTGCCCTACAAAATGAACAAAGAAAGGCGAAAAAGGAGCTCAGGCACGTCATGATTGAGGTGTCGGAAGCAAAAAAAAAAAAAAAAGCAGAGGCAAGACGAAGGGACTGATGAAAAAAGTAAAGTGGTTCGTTCACTGGCACTAGTGACAGCAGCGAAATGCCTTTTTTTGGCACTCAAAGGCGTTCTAAAAAATGTGCCCGACGGATTGTTCAAAAAAAAAAAAAGCAACATCTACGTGTTGTCGGCGATTTATTGTTGTTCTATGGCGGCAACAGGCGGCAAAATTCGAAAGCGCCACCAGACACGACCGAGAAAGCGAAGCTTCAGCGACCGACGATCGCGAGTCGCCTGGCCGCGGGATTAGCTACCGAGCGCCAGCCTGGCTCCATGGTAGCTGTCTACTTGGGTGTTCCCTCGACATTACGAGGGGGGTGGTGAGGAGGACAAGCAGGGATGTCGTTTCCTTTTCTTTTTCTTTGTGGGGGGAGAGCCAAGCCAGCATCAAACAAGCCTCGCATTTCATTTGTTTGGTTTAAAGTTTAAACAACCGTTCTTTCTGTCTTTTTCTGTCTTTAATACTTTCACTGTCTTCGTTCCCTTCAACTTCAACATTCGAGCCACAAAGGAGTGAGGTGGGAGCTTGCACGCTAATACTGCTCCAGCAACCATCACAAACAAAACGATACTAACTGCTACTTTTGTACTAGGACGGAGATATATGTATAGAGAGTAATGTTCGCGATCAAAACTAACAAGATGACAAAGCTAAATTAAGTATACTCGTACATTTATTCGGCTGCTCCTGCATCTAGAGCTTCATTCTCATTACCACGTTGCACTGCAAAATGACTTATTTCGAATGATTATTCGCTAGACGAAGTCGCATTTGTAATCTGGTAAGGCGTCCTTACGGGGGAGGGGGGGGGGGGGCGGTGTTTCGTGCCCCCCCCCCCCCGAAAATTGAAAACTTTCCTCCTATGGGACATTGTATCAATGATATTGCCTCATCAGCCGGACACAACACCGAAGAACGAAGCGAGGGGCGTTAACGTAGAAAGCCCAGGTTAGCCCACCATGAACTTTCGGAGCTAGCAGCGATTTGCAACGTTTTGCTTGAAAGAGCACTAAGGTGTCTGAACTTCTCTCGTTTTTAGTGCGATGTGTTTTTACCTTGCCCTTTCGGGCAATGTTACCTTATCTGTCTTGAAGAGAAGTTTTAGAAGGTATACACACTTCAAAAACTGACTAAAAAAAATACTCACCGATAGATCGTTGTCCTGGTCCCGAACAGGATACAATTACAACGTTCTGAAATAGTAAGAAAGAAAACAAGTATTGAGTAAGTAGATTGCACAGTCACCATGGCGCTCGGCATCGCCTTCTAACCCTGTACCGCGTTTCCGGTTGGCATTCCCTGACATTGGCAGAAGCGGGAACTACAAATCAGCTGCGGCAGTTGTATGTTAGTGGCACGCTGTATCATTTCGTCATTTGTTCAGGTTACCCCCTGAGAATATGCCATACGGTTCTGAGGAGGTAACCCGAGAACCACATGGCAAGAGCTACCGCGGGGAGAACAAAAACCCTTCTTGAGGTACTTTTTTTTTATTTTTTGTTAGAATTTAATTTCTGCCGAAGCATGGTTTTTGGTACAAGTATTGTCTTAACTGGTCCCGTGTTTCGACACAAACCCTGTTTCTGCTGGTTCAGGTAAAATCAGTGTCTTACTAAAGCCGTTCAATGTTCAGACGTTTTTTATACTTGGAGTTGAACTCAACGAGGAGGGCTTTCTGCTTCTCTGAACAGCGCGCTTTCGCCTTAAAGACAGATCACCTACGTTATAGATGCAACACAGACAACTTCTTTTTTCTTAAGAAATATTGAGGAAAATTTTAGCGGTAAAATTAAAATGACTATCAATACGATCACCTTTTTTGGCTGCGCAGGTTCTTTAGTACTGTCCAGTTTCGTGAACGTCCGCACAGCCCGCCGACGGCCCATCTTCAGGGAATAGCAACGATCGTAATGTTCTCCGACACAGAAACTCAACATCGCGTATCCATCCGCCGGCTGCGTATCGTAACAGGTGAGGGAACACAAACGTTTTCCCCGTCTGCTCGGCTCCGAATGTCATTAGCCTTTCAAGAGATTCATTGCTTAGCATCACAGATGCGTGGAATGCGCCGAAATTTACCCGCGGTGTCTGGGTCAGCGTTGTAAAGAACGGCGTCCTACGAGGGCCTCAGATAATTTCTGCTTACCGCCTTTTGTGTTATGTGTGTACATTATTATCTCCCAGGGAGCGCACCGTACTTTTTGAACCGTAGTCCAGGTTCGGTGTATAGTCCGCAGGAGTATATCTCATATAAAAAATATGCGTTTTTTTTTTTAGATAGTGTGCACCTGGTGCACAGCCCGCAGCTGCTGTCTATAGTCCGCGCAAACAAAAAGGTTCATGCACCGAACACATGAACAAATGTCCGATCAATTAGACCACAAAGCCTTTTCTATCTTACATAAATTATCGATAACATGTTCTGCCATTTTCAATATAATTTTAAAAACAATTAAAAAAAACGTACAGTAGCACCACTTAAAATTTTATGAGAAGCCGGCTGACTAGAGTCTGAAAAATACGATATCCGCAAGTTCCATCGAATATATAAGGGGGCGCGTTGATCGCGACAAGATGGCGGTCAAGAGGGTGATCATTCCGCACTGCCGGTAGAGCAGTAAAGTGCAAAGTGAAACAGATGGTTAGTAAAACATATAAAATAGCGCAACAGAAACAAGGACAAGAAGTAAACAGGACAGGCGCTAACTTTCAACTAGTTTTATTCTGGAAAATCGAACACATATATACACACGACAGGCAAAGCAGCACCACGTAAAAGTTGATTAATTTTTCACCCGATCATTCAAAAACTGAAATTCATTACAATGAAGGACAATAGAAGTGTCGCTGACACATGCCGTCCCACTTTTTTTGATAAAGAAAGCTTCCAATAGCTCTCGAGCGACCGTCTCTCGGCTTCTTCCTAGTATCCGCATCTGCTGAAGTTGCGGAACACAGCCACACGTGTTGCAATGAATAGGCAAATGAGAGCCATATTTATGTTTTACTGATAATGCGTGCTCCCGTGCTTAGTTCCCTGCTTGTTATAGCGTACGACGCGATCACCGCCTCAAGCAAGACTCTATTTTGATGCTACTGGGGAAGGGCTCACTCAACTAGAAAAGAAACAGAGGTCACGGGACCTCTATTTAGCGCACTGGCGACGCTTAAGGCCCGTACACACTCTTGCGACTGAGTACGACCGAGAGAGACCAGACCGGTTTTAAGCCACTTGCGATCTCTTAGGACCAGCTCCGCTGTAGCGCATCCGGTCCTAAGAAGTCGTAAGAGGATTAAAAAACCGGTCTTGTCTCTCTCGGTCGTACTCGGTTGCAAGAGTGTGAACGGGCCATTAGTGTTCGTCTTGTCTGTGCTAATAATTGGTTTACATGCTCATTAGCTCCGCTTTCCCCTTTCCCGACCGTATACACACAGCGAAATTCAATCACTCAAGTGGCGTTCCGGAAAATGGCCACCACGGCGGCAACTCAGTAGCTAGAACTTGCGGACACGTGCGCAATTGCGGAGTCCAGGGCAGGATGAGAAAGCGTTCTTCAAAGTGCGGGGCTCAGACAGTGCGTGCATTTATTTGTGAGCAGCTTTCTTTTCTTTCGTTCGGCGTATTCTTTGTGCGGGCATGTGTAGAGCGGCCAGTCGCGTCGTCAACAATTCTACTTGACTTCGAATCGGTGCGTGTCCGGTCCGAACAAAAACGCTAAAGTACACACGTCCAAGGTTGGAGTCGGTATGACAATGGGGCAAAAGTAGAACCGAAAACACGTGGGCGTGAAAGGCGCTTGTCTGTCACATCAGCGATGTCGAAGGCGGCACGAAATTCTTTGAAAATAAACTTTCTATCAATCAATAAAAATAAAAAAAAAATAAAATATAAACATTGAGAAATTTCATTGCCGTAATCACAGGACTGTTTGCTCTCTTTCGGAAAAATGACGAAATCCAAATTTCCGTCGCCCTTCTTACTTTTTTCACGCTTGATCGGGTTTTCGCTAGAGTAGGGGATATTTGTCTTCCGGCCGTAACGAGAAGAAAGGGACAGTGATTGACCGACATTAAGTTCTTTTCCCTTTCATCCAGGTGAAAGTAGCCCACACTCGGTCTTCGCAAACACAGAAACAAAAAAAAACAAAAAAAAGAAGAAACGACACGGTTTAATAAACAAACTTCAGGAAAAGACATTTTGGACTGAGCACCACGTACCTGGATTTTCTTTTTCGATTCAAAAGCTCTCAAAAGATAATCTAATACAAACCCACTGTCGTCTTTTTTTTTTTTTTTTGAGGTGTGGACCATGCGCAACTGATTGCTATCACGTTTCTGCAAAATGGGTCAAAAAATCTGGGCGAAATTGGCCCCTTTTACTTCGTCACAGTGCCCCTGCGCGCTGGGAGAAAGACTCTTATTTCGCGGCGAATTTCTCGTCGACGGCCAAACTACAGATTGATATCTTCCATAGTTTTTTTATCTTTTGAGCGCACACCCACACGGAAGAGAGATCTGTACTTGGTTCAAGTCACTGCAGGGCCCTTTCTGTTTATGATTGGCTCAGCGATGGCGTATACATGGTAATCTTTTGACGCTGTCTGACTGGCAATCCCCTCAGCTCGTAGCATCGGCTGCGTCTTAACTTATGGCAAAACAAAGTATATATATATATATATATATATATATATATATATATATATATATATATATATATAGAAAGGGAGAGAGAGAGAGAGAGACGAACACATTGTTTTGCGCGTGCGCAAAAGCCAGATTCTTGTGAAGTGAAGCGTGTGCCGATGCGCAGTGCCGTCAGCAGCGCCACCGCAGTGCCAGGACGTCAGAGTTGAGTTGGTCTATAGACCTTTTCCAGCGCTCATCAGATAGGCGAAAGATGCCGAGTCACTGGGCTTTGTATTTCGCGGAAGAGAGCTACTGCTCGGGCTCAGAACGCGTTCCACGGTCCAGTAGGACAAAATGGTCGCACGCAATTAAGGCGATGATTGGAAATTTCTATGCACCGTCTGCTTTACCACGTATTAGAGAGTTTTAGGGAACCGTTTTTGCACATCCGATACGATACTATGGGCCATCCGGTACGCACTGTGCATATGCGAGTCTTCTGTGTAGCGCACGCGCAGTTCGTACCGTAGAGTCCATCGTACTGTGTCCGATGCGCAAAAACGGTTCTTTAAAACTCTGTATTAGCGCTGCGACGTGTCGGTGGCGCCCTCTTACGTTTCCATCCGTGGCGTCAAAACCGGAACTTGCCTCGTGGTGACGTCACGAGTTGTTGTCCTGGCGACTTTTCCATCGGTCGCGACGATAAGTTCCATGGTGCGTTAAAAAAAAAAGCAGCGCGGAAGCTACGGTCGCTTACTGCAGTACCGAGCATCTCATTATCGTTTCGCAGCCAATGATATTGCGGCATTTTCTGATAAGAACACGGAAGAACCAGTCACGAAGCAAGAAGAGTGAACATAATTATCCATTGCTTGTGTTTTGTTTCTTAAGCTCTGCGAATAAAAGGCACCACAATTCGCAAACCAAAAACTGAAAGAGAAAAAATAAAAATGATGGTGCACAACCGCAGATCGCCTGCACGTGTGTTTTTATGAGTGCCTCGGTCTGGTGTTTGGATAGGGCAAACTCCTTAGCAGAGCGGCAATATATATGCATGTTTCCTGTAGTGGCGCCGCCATGAGAATTGTATGTGTTGGATCTTGCTACAAAAAGAGCCTGCACACTCTTGTTAGGGAGAGATGTCTCTTCGGTCGGGTGATTTATGGGTCCTCGCTGCCAAAGGCGGCTAAGCCGCCAGTTCAGCGGCTCCTAAAGTGGGGCGGCCGCTAAAGTGTCGGTTAAGCTCGACTTCGGCCACGGTGCTGGCGGGTTTCGAACCCTGTACCTCCGCGTTGTCAGCCGCTGGCGATGCTAACCCCGCCACGGGCTTCTGACGTGGTTGTTTTCTTCCTTCCATGTTACACTTCCAAGTAAACTCCTTCATTCCTGCCTGGTACCAATCAAGCTTTTGCAAACACGGATTCAAGAATTGCTATTTTACTTTTTGTCAATATCTGAAAATTTGTATTTATTAATATTTTTGTTATTAAGCAATAAAAGTAATTATTATTAATTAATTATTAATAAAATGTATTATTAAATTATAAAATAAATTAAAGTATTATTATTACTATTATTACTATTCTTTTTATTATCATCATCATCATGGTTGGATCCATCGCTTCCGTCAGGGATAGTTGCTGAGTTTTTATGTTGTCTTGAATTTATATCGTTTTTATTTCTGAATGGGTTTGATTGCTGCTACGTTTGTTAATTACACTACCTTAGCCAGTTTCCTGACCCCTATAGAATATTTTATAGGGGACATGAAACAGGGGTTATATTTCATAACATCGTTGAGTGCGCATCGGCATCTCGAAATATGTAATCCTTTTCTTGCGCATCATATGCAGGCAATTTAAGCTGTTCATGGCCACACAAAAGAAACAGATATTGTCGAGACCGGTTATAACGAACTTGGTTATAACGAAATAGCGGCAACAGCGAAGCGATCACGATCTCCCATTTCCTTTTTCACTTCGTTGTAACCGAACTCGGTTATAACGAAATAGCGGTTATATCGAAGTGATTTCCGATTCCCGTTGACTTCGTTATAGCCGGTCTTGACAGTAATGGCGATGATGGTACTTTGATATCCCGAAGAAAGAACTCACCGACACCGAGTCCCTGCTGGACGACGAGTGATTGTCGTCCTGCGACGACGAGTTGGCGTACGTTGAGTCGATGGACGAGCAGTTGCTGCCGTTTCGACGATGCCCTGCTCCTCCTCCGGCCGCCATGTTCATTTCCGGTTGGAACAGGTCTTCGAGAGAAGGGTTCGGAGGCCGCTTTCGGGGAGCTTCGACCCGGGCCCAGATGACGTCGTCGCGCCATTGGAGCGGCCTCACGATGCGACCTGGTAGCGCGAACTGGACGGTCTTCTTCTTGGACGTGCGACAGCCTCCGCTCGACGATGTCATCAGCAGGTCGAGCAGGATGCAGCTTGGCACCGAAAGCCAGACCTGAATGGCTCCTGGAACGGGACGGGAAAAAAAGTGTCAGCGAGGCTAGTTGTTTTTTCACAGAGACTATCGTCACTGGCAGGATGTGAACGGTAAGTCATCTCTTTCGGTCATGCTTTATACGCACGTGTTTGCGCGTAGCTCAAAAGGGACGTGGAAGCCTAATCGAAGGTATACGAAGTTCGCGCTGGAGACAAGACAGATGAAGGATCTCCCTTCCGTTCTAGCCCTGTGAGTAACTATGCACTCACGTGGAGTCTTTTGTGAGGGGATGTTACGAATGGTTAACTGAATTTGAGCCAAAAGTGAAGTCTACTTACCTCGATATATAGAATGACCCAAGTCACCATGGCTCGATCTAAAATGGACCGTAAAAATCGACGCCTGCACGTAGCCATATAAACCTTTCGTCAAAGGTGCATTTCACAGGTCGGCTTTTTCGTGTAAAATTACAAAGTGTAGCACTTTTTCTGTAAGAAATAGGGCCAAGAAACTTGCCAGGGTCTATGGCGGGCGGCGACGCAGATGACCAAGCCCAGTAGCGGGATGTGTTTGACGTTCGTATTGATAGATGGAGCTACCTCCTTATCGCGACGGCTCGTGACCACCGTGGTTTATTGAAATGAACAAATACTTTTTAAAACGTACCTTTGGTTCAAAATAAACGAGAAGAATAAAAAAAAATCTTAATGTAAAAAAAAAAAAAGCGTCTACATAACGACGGCGCTTTTGCTGCCAACGGATTTCATCAGCGTGCCGTCTGCTTTCTTTCGCTGGTCGGCTGCACCTTCGGACGCTGCTCCCGACGCCATCTATCGATAATAACACCAAACACACCGCGCTACTCGACTCGGCAGTCTCCGTCGCCGGCCACCGTAGACCCTGGCAAGTTTCTTGGCACTATTTTAGGGGCGAAGCTCCTTAGGGGCTAGCCATGTCCGTATGTCCGTCTGCCGTCAGGTGCACGTTCTCCTGCTCGTGAGCTCACGTGCTCACGAGCACGTGAGCACGCGCTCCCGTGCTCGTGTAGGGCAAAGAAAAAAAGAAAAAAAAAACCGCATCTCCACGTGGTGCATGATGTTGATTGGGGCGAAGCTCTGGTGGTGCTTGTCTGCGTAGACGGTGAGCCGCAGCATGCCGAGCCTTTCGTTCGTTTTCATCCATATCAGAAAGTGAATGTGTGGCGTGGAACGTGGTTATATACGCATTTGAGAATTTGACCGCAGCGTGACACGGATGAAAACGAACGAAAGGCTCGGCATGCTGCGGCTCAGCGTCTACGCAGACCAGCACCGCCAGAGCTTCGCCCCAATCCACATCATTCACCACGTAGAGATGCGGTTGCTTCTTAAGCGTGTTTCACATGCAGCGATTTTGGCCCTAAAGCGGCGCGATTTCCGCCGTCGCGGCGCTCGTGCCGCAGAATTGCTGGTGCTGGCCAGAGCGCCGCGACGGCAGAAATCGCGCCGCTCTAGGGCCAAAACCGCTGCATGTGAACTAGGCTTTACAGAAAGAGAGCTACGCTTTGTAAGTTTACAAGACGAAACCGACCGATAAAATACACCTTTGACGAAAATATTAGACTAGATTGCTTGTGCAGGCGTGATTTTGACGGTTCATTTTAGATCGAGCCTGGTGACTTGGGTCACCCTATATTATGGAGATAAAGAACCAACGCGCTGCCATATATTCCGCGCGCCATGATTATTTTTCTGCCAAGTAATCGGCTGGAACAAACTTTGTAGGAAGACGTCTTTTGCTTCATCTTTCAGTCTGTTATCGCGCGTGTGCAGACGCTGACATGGGCTTGTATATATACGGTCAGAAAGTGAGGAAGAGAAGGAGAGGGGAGCGTGCTTGGGGGCTTCAGAACACCGAGCTCTGGTTGGAATGATTAGTGGAGACGCAAAGATAGGTGCCTTGGTCTCTACCGCGCTCGTCGAACGCTTTAGAACGCGGAACGCCGGCGTCCGGCATTTGGTGTACGCATTCGGTCGAAAACCGCTGTGGATTGTTCGCGATGGAACGCTTGGACACTGATATATGTCGTCATGAAATGATCGCGTCTCGCGGACGTAAGAGGATTCAAAACTGCCTTTTCGAGGCGGCGTCTCAAGGGCGCTGGCAGGCCTAAGTAACTTTGGAGTCTAACATCTTTGCCTTTTCTATAATTCCTCTATTTCTCTCTTCGTGTACGAAATGATAACACCCAAAATTGATAGACCCAGGACCCTGTAGAATTCGAAATCTTTCGGATAGACCCATTCGTACAAAAGATTCTAGGCCAAAATTCTAAACTATCCTGTAGTCACTGACAGGTATACAGTGTTCTAGAGGGGGTTGCAGTGGCAAGAGCGGCGGCCGCTTTGTGAAGATTTTGCGCGTAGACGACACCATGGCGCTGCTGTTCTGTGCCCTAGGAGCGCGCCCCCGTCAGCCCCATCATCAGCGCTGTTCGGCGCTTACTACTGTGGTTTGACTGGAGCTTTTCGCGGTGCGAAACAACTGCTAATGTTGTTCTGTATACTCTGTTTCACCTTATGATGTACCGCAGGAAAGGCTACAAGCGCGAGCTCTTTGCTCTGGGGCACATCTCGGCGGCACAAGCTCTCGTGAATTAAGAGCAGCTGCCAACGCTATGAGCTCGCGCTTCTAGCCTTCGTTGCGGTACAACATAAGGTGAAACGAAGTATAGTAAATTGTAGTTCTGCCTTTGGACTGATGCCTCTAGATTGTGTGCTATCCTCTACTTGAAATATTCGCGTGTTTTGAGGGAGATTATTTAATTAATATCGACTCCCCCCCCCCCCCCCCCCCCCCCCCTTCCCAGTACTGACACATCGTTCAGCAACGCTATCACTTGGGCTGCAGGCTTAATAGCTGCGAAAGAAGTTCTACGGTGTTACATTTTGGAGAAGCGTACCGCGTCAACCTCGTCGTCTTCTTCGTTCATCGCACACGCGCCATGAATTCTCCTAGGGCACAGAACTCCAGCGCCAATCGCGGTATCTACATCGACCGTCTTCACGCGCTTCATTGTAAGCGGGCGCCGCTCTTGCCACTACACCCTTTAGAACAATGTACTGACAGCGTAAGAACGGTCGGGCGTCTCCTCTGGTCGTCCAGCCTTTGGTACGTGCTTGTCCCTCTGCGCACTGAATTGGATGCGCGTGCAAGCGCGAAGCTGACGAGACGCCGAAGTTGTATCGAGACTAGGAAGCTCGCGCTGGGGGCGGGACGACTGAAAGATCTTTCTGCATTTTAAAACATTAAATAGTTTTTAACGCTACCCCCCAACCCCACAATATTGTCCATCCATCCGTTAGCCCTTCCGTGCATTTTCCACTAAATTTCGCGGAGAAAGTGGCGTCACGTGACGTTACCTCACGTCACGTGACCTATACACCTCGGGGAACTTGACGGCACCGCGACTTATGCGTCAACTCAGTTTTCCCGCTAAATTTAGCGGGAAAGTTTACGACTTGCTACCATGACACCAATCCAGTTTCCTCGCTAAATTTAGCGAAAAGTATACGTCAGGTGACGCACCAGCTTCCTTGCCAATTCCCTATAACGCATTTCACGCACTATAGAATTTCGGAAGTAAAGGTTGCCGTCAATTTGTTCATCCTTAAAAAAGCACGCGCTAAAGACGGTACAACTAAAAGACCTCCCCTCTTTTGTTTATAAAATTAAATAAAAATCACACTAATAGAAAACTTTAACCCTTCTATACACGAACTCAACCCTGTTACGTCACGGCGCGTCGAGCGTGGAGTGCACTTCCGGTCTGGGGCTGTGGGCGGAAGTCACCATGCGGGACGTGCATTCCTGCGTTGTTTTGAAAGAAACCAGACAGAAACCTGCCTTCTTGTCAAAACGCTGTGACTGGGGCTGTACCAAAATAGTCGAGAAAGGTTCGAAGGTCAGCTTTCGTGTGCTCAGTTCGTCCGAGAACGTGGATATGTGCCGTGAAAAGGGAAAACCAGACTCCGTCGGGCCACGATTGCTTGGGCGGGAAGCACTTTGGGTTGAATTCACGGATACTTGTGGTCATGAGATTTATTTGTTTTGCTCCAACAAAAACGCGGAAAAACTGTCAAGTGGTACGGACCACCATGCGGACTACGTTCATTGCTCCTTCAAGTTCAAACGGCCACATTATAGTTCGAACTGTCGTCTGCTTTTTCAAACGTTTCTGCTTGTCGTCTGCTCTTTCAGACAACACCGGCCCGTAGACCAAGCGTTGGCTCGGTAATTGCGAAAAGAAGTAAGTGTAGGCCTCAAAAGTCTTAAGTTTGAAGGTTGGTTGGGGTAAGCAGGCTCGGTGTAAACAGTAGATACAAGGAGATGTTGATCATTGTTACCAGTAGTCATCGCCGACTTGTTATGCCTGATTTGTCCGATTCTGCTTGCGATTTCCAGTATCGACGTCGACCATCTCAGCTACGGTTCACGCTTTTGGTGCCCCAGCGATGTCGCGACTGAAAATTGCGAGCGGAATCTCATCATGCGAACCAGGCTTTAGCGTCCATTCTGCGGCGTCTACGCGGAATGATTCGCCGCATGTCACATTATTCACGCGAAGTTTTGCGGTGTAACGAGCCTCGGTAATTTCGCTGAGGCCACTCAAGTAGTCAGACATTGCCAGGAAGACGTCAGATCAACAATTACCACGCGAAAGAGAGCACGGGTACTCAGACCGACGCCGACAACATCGCATTTCAATAGTTTGTTTATGAGCGACGGCGAGCCTCTTTCCCACACCCCATCGCGCATGCGCGGCGCCGGTGGCGTTCGCCAGGGGTGCTCCGCTTTTTTTTTTTTTTTGTGAACATAAATTGGTTTATACGATGTCTTAAAGCAGTAAAAAAGTTAGAATTGTTGTGAAAAAAAAAGAACTCAAATGTTTCGAGACTCCAAATGATGTCACTCGTGAAAACTGCAAAAAAGGCAAGGCGTACCTTCTGCCCTTTGAAAACCCACAAAACAAGGACAAAAAAATGTTCCGTAGTTCAAAGTTGCAGTTTTGTTCAAGTCACACATTTCCCACCAACATATATTTCTTTCAGCATTTTATGAGAACCCATAATTTTTTCTTGCACGATTTGAGATGAAATCCCTACATACGAAACAATTTTTACCTGGTTTTACTATTTTCGTTCATTTTCATGCGAGCCTTACAGCGAGCGGTAAGCATCAATCTTTATGAAATGCAGCGCACCTTTTAAAGCTCTACCCATCAATAACTGAGTTTCAGAGGGAGAAACCGACCAGTTTTCGTGGAAATGGATCGTGCATTTCATCCCATGAAGCCTATTTCGCATAAGGAATATCTGTCAAACTAAGATGAAGATGTAAAAATAGGTCATTATACGCAAAGCGAACACGCTTTATCTACAATCTTATATATTTGAGACTAGTCGGTCCAACCTTTCACTCTGCCCATTTGGGCTACCAAACCATGTATGGCCAATGACGCTACTTTTTCCATGTTCCCACCGAACTGAATTTCCAATTATTTCACACTAATTTGATATCGATATGAAGTCTTTTTTCTCTTCGATACAGTTGTATATATTAAATATTTCTAGGGAGCGACCAATCGTTATAATAGCGATTCAAACACCGGCTTTTAGCGCCGTTTTTATCAGTTGATTCCGACATCTGAGGATTGACTGCGGACCAATCATAAGATACCCAGAATTCGCCCGCGCTTTCATTATACCAGAAAAAAAAACGAAAGCCGTTTACAACTCCCTGTAACGCCGGATTAGAGTGCAGCTCTTAGGAGGAGGATGGAAGGGTACTAAGGGATAGGTGACTCCCTGAGGTCACGTGACATCGGTGGGGGGGGGGGGGGTCACGTGACCTCAGGGAGTCACCTATCCCTGAGGTCACGTGACATCGGGGGGTCACGTGACCTCAGGGGTAAGGGTCACGTGACCTCAGGAAGCTCACGTGACCTCAGGGGGGTCCGTGACCTGAGGGGGTCACGTGACCTAAGGGGAAGGTCACGTGACCTCAGGGAATCACGTGGCGTCAGGGGGGTCATGTGATCTCAGGGGGTAACCCTCATGACCCTCGTGAGGGTAACCCTTTTGAGGGTAACTAACCCTCATAACCCTCGTGAGGGTTACGAGAGTTACGAGGGTTACAAGGGTAACCCTCTTGATCCTCGTGAGGGTCATTCTCGTAACCCTCGTGAGAGTAACCCTCGTAACCGTCGTAACCCTCATGAGGGTTACAGGGGTTGCGCGCGGTTACGCTGACGCCGACGCCGACAGCGACGGCGACGCCGCTCAAGCCGGAAACGGGCGCCTAAGAGCTGCGCTCTAAAAAAAATAACATCACGAGTAGAGTAACATAATGCGTCGACTTACACATGTACTAAACAAAGCGACAGAACTACTATTTGGGGGGCACAATACAAACAGGCCGTTCCCACAGCCCCCCTGCTGCACGCACGAGCTGACCGTCGGTATTCGACGCGAAACACTATGTCACGTGTCCACGGGAGAATCGGACCAGCGATTACGTAGCCACCAACGCGTACAATGACGCTTCGCTGAAAAGAAGAGAGCGTTGATCTTGTTCCGCCACTTTATTTTACGCATGTGCACTTTCTTTTCACCTTTCTTCTTTATCCTGCCGCTTCCGGTGGTCGTCGACATCGTCAACATCCGGTGTTTCCGGTTGCTTACGTCGCCACTCGAACGGACCGAAATTTTCAGCAACTTCCGGTGGCTCGCGTAAAACCGACGCCGTTGCGTGGAATTACACATGAGTATGCGACACACTTCCTTACTTGACACAGCGAACACCGCGGCATTTCATTAAGTTTGTACCAGAGCTAAATTTTGGCGCTTATTTCTAGGCCTATACGTGTTCGAGGGAGCAGCACCAGATCGAGCACCCGAATCTCTCGTTGAAAAAGACACTAAACATGAATTTGAAAACGAATGAAACGATTACCAAATGGCACCTGGTGGATGTCGGTAAAACCTCGTTTATAATGCTCGTATAGGCACATTGACAGAAGCGTCTGCAGCGTGCTCGTGAACGGGACTTTAGCAGGCTGGTAATTGCACGCACTTGCCCGCATAAGCAGAGACCTGACGGCGGCCTGATGCCCCATGCTTGCAATCGTCTTGTCGACGTCCGCTTCATCGCAGCTTTGCTCGTCCCGAGACAGACTACGTCCCGATTGCGCCGGACGTCACGTGCTCTTCGCTGGCCGCTCTCCTAGCGCTTGCCAGAGTGGGCCGTTTCTAACGAAGAATGCAGCTATGAGGCTCAAAATACGATCGTGCAGTTTTCATTTGCGTATATTGTGGATCATAATCGGCCTTTTTCTGAACACGAAGGGTATATTTCAAATTTCCGTTGAAGTATCCCTTTAAGATACTATTCTTTCCTGACTATAAACACTGTTTCACCTTCAAACGACGTACAAGTTCGTCGGCTCCTTGCACACCTCGTGAGATTACTTACCCGCCAAGGGCGCTCATGTGCTTCTCTTTCCTCTCGACCTCAACCGATGGCCACTCGCGATTGGCTCACTCGTCACTGTGTGTTCTCTGTGCGTCCTCTATGTTGCCCTTTGATTGGCACGTTCCTCCTTGCGTTCCGGCACGTCGAAGACGCCCTTTGCCAAGATTGCAGTGGTGCATACGGTAGCATAAAGACGGGAGTAGAATCTACTCCTGTTTAGATGATGAAAATTCAGCACTTCGGACTCGTCATCTGGGAGGCGTTGGTAGAACGCGGCGAACCGAAAACGCCCACGTCATAGGTTTCAAAAAAGAAAAAAAGAGAGCGAAAAAAAAACATGGAGAGAGTAAAGAGTCGATATGGGTAAGGCGTGTTCGTTTTGCCTAAACGAGTTGAAACTGTTGGAGTGCTTAATGGCCTCCAACGGGCGCCTAAGAGCTGCGCACTGAGAAAAAAATCCTCTGTCACGAATATGACTAAACTCACGCCGATGTCAACAATTGGCATTCGTTTGCGTTGTGCGTGTGTCGTTGTCACTCTTTTCGTTTTGGTTTCACTTAACAGGACTCACGTGTCTTCAAGAATACAGGATAGTGATTACGTTCGCTCGAAGGGTTGAGAACATTTAAGCGAGAACTCCCCATTTTCGATAATGAGCACTTGTGCGTGCCTACTTACGGAAATGGAGAAGATCCAACCTCTTGCTGCTTTGTTAGAAATCGCCATGTGGCGGGTTTGAATCCCGGCCGAGGTGCCCGCAATTTGACGGAGGCTTATCGCGGTAAAGGCGCCGTGTAATTGAGCTTTCGGTTGCACGTCAAACGATCCCCAGGTGGTGGAAATTAATCCTCAGTCTTTCGCGGGGCCCGTCGTTGGATTAGTACGTAAAACCCCCAAACTTTGATTCGATTTGATTCTGTTGTTAGAAACTAATATTTTAGAGCAGCTATAACCCTATCCGCTCCACTTTCCCCGAACAAACCGCCAGGCTAAAGCTCCTCTATCTATTCTGTCAAAACGGATCTGACCTGCCAAGTGACACCTATTTATCCACTGCACCACACAGATCGCCATGATTAAATCACTCTTAAATTGTACGTCCGTACTTTGCCAAAACTAAGCTATTTCAAAAACAATGTTTTCCTAATAGAATTGAACACTGTAACTGCTTGTCGTCATTTCTCGTTGAATGCACAAATGTTCACACATTTGAAAGCATAATATTGAGAGAGCTTCTATAATTCACAGCTGCTTCTTTTGCGCTGCTGCCTGCAGTGTTGGTAACAAAAAATAAAAATCAACACAACAAAGGTGTTTGGAAACTAGTTTACACCCACGATCAGACTTATCTCCCCATCCAAAAAAATATCCTTTCTTAGGTATATCATAATCACCACTCCGTGTCAAATACCTCAAGCGAGCAAGTAGCATCCCATTGCATTCTGACTAGGCCACGAAGACACAGTTGAGGCTCACATGCCGCTACCATTAGACGTACCTAAAAAGATTCACCAGACGTTGGGACACCAAAAAGAAACCGCACGTGTGCGTTACCCTGTTAGTCCCTGGGCTATAACATTATGCCTGTCCTCGCAAAGAAGAAAAACTAAAAGAACGCCGACTTTAGGATATAAACGAATTCGCCGGTACCTTCGAGCCGCGGCTATATTCTCGCCAGCTTTCCCTCTAAGTGCACTTGGAGAGCTGGTCGAAGCAGAGTGCAGATGCGGAGAGGGAAGAAGAAAAGACGTGAAGAGGTATACGGGAGGATGTCGTCCTGAAACGCATCTGTGGCTGGCGTTGCGCAAATCTTGTGATACATTTGTTTTCGCAATATAGCTGGACCAGTGCTAGGTGTGAGTTCTAAACGCATTCCTGCTTTTACATACTTACAAATTAACTGCATATAAAACATTAAACAAGAAACACAAAAACGAGCGAAAAAACGAGAAAAAAAGTCAGATAGCAGGCAAAGTTTTTTTTTTTTTTTTGTTCTTATTTGACATGATATACAGAGGGTTACCCAAAAGCTGCGAAGAGGAGAGACCCCTCTTTTTCGGCCCAGGTAAAGAAACTATGCATCGCAGAATGCTCAAACTCGGCGACAATGTGACTCTAGACGTTGGAAAAGAATGCGGAAGTTTGAGAACAGCACGTTACCTGAATCAAAAAATAATTGAGAAAAATGAACCTTTTTCATGAGCCGACGTCCACCTAAGCCTAGTTTTGTCAAAACAAAAACTGACACTGTGGGCGCCTGTAGTATCTGTTTCAGTAAAACAAACCTGACAGCGGGGAAGAAAGCAATATTCTCTTTCTTGCTGTCAAGCAAATTTCACAGATATAAACCTCACGAGTGCTCACAATATCATTTCGTATTTTGACGATATTAGGTTTAAGTGGACGTCGGCTCAATGACATTTCGTTTTTCTCAGTTACTGTACAACTCTTAATGTTCGCGAGCCCTAAATTTTCGCGAATTTCGCGAATTGAAAAACTCACGAACTAAAGGGCCCGTAAAAATTTCGGTCCTTAGAAGTTTCAGTCTGCATGGGCGTATGTAATTGGCGAAATTAAACGGCTGCTATTATGTCCTTTTTGACTGATTCGCGAAAAAAAAGGGGCCGCGAAAACGAAGAGTTTTTGCAGTATTTTTTAATTCAGAAAACGCCATCTTAAACTTTATCACACATTCCCACTGAGTTTTAGATTTTTGAGATGCATATTTTATTTATATGGGCCGGAAAACACGGTATTCTTTTCTCGAGAAGTCCCACCATGAAGTGCTGCTTGTATCAGTGACACGTCGAGACAAACGTCTGGTTGTGCGTAATTGTTTCTCTTGGAATTTACGCTATGCCGCCATCGTGCAAGCTGAATAGAGTGATTATCTGTACCTGGCCTTTCTCGCATCAACATAGTTGAACGTCCCAACGCTTGTCCTGTCTTACTTTTTTTTTGTCATATTTGCGATATTCTATTTAATTGGTACACGAATGGAGTTTTGAATCGCTTGTAGCAAGAAAACGTGTCAAGCTAGGCGAAGTTTGTTTGTATATACAAAATCTTGGAGTAAGAAATTCTGCGTAAACAAAGACGTATACACGGCGTTTTTGAAAAAGCGGCACCAAATCCCTCCTGCGAAAACTACGCAGCGCACTGGAAAAAACAAAAAAAAAGTTAATCCGCGCTAGTGATCTGCACCAAAGGGCCCAATAAAAAAAATAAACAGAGTTGAGTATAATTAGGTAATTATTTAATTTTCAGTAATTACACTTCGAAATATCAATTATAAATGTATGGTTCCAATTAGGAACTTGATGCGAATCATTGAAAACTAACAAATCCACTCACATTACAATAATATAAGGCACGCCTAGAAATTTACAGCGTACCAAAAAAGGAAAAAAAAAAAAGAAGAGATCAATATTGACGCGTTTTTATAGGTCTCGGTTTTATCATGGCATCACATTTCGGAGCCAGCAATCCCGCCCCCAGCGGTCAAAACGCGCAAAGTGCGCGCAACGCCAAGCATCCCAAGTAGAAGAGGCTAATTAATAACAAAGCCTCCAGACGGCCCCACGAGGTTTGCCTTTATGAATATCGGTGCCAGTGTGAAGACGCCACTTTAAGCGATATGCGTGGCGGTGCACGCACGTTGCGCGTTTTCACCGCTGGGGGCGGGATTGCTGACGCGGAGATGAGCTCCGATAAGAAATCGCCACCTAAAAACGGGTCCAAATTTAGCACTATTTTTAAACGCCGTAAAATGCTGCGAGTGCATTGATATCATTTTAATATGCATGAATTTAGTAGTCTTAGGTGATTTGCAGCATGTTCCTAATTGAAACGGTACCTCTCAAGTTAATGGGTAAAAATAAGGACTATAAAATCATGTATGACCCAATTATACTGAGAGCTAATAATTTTCCTTAATGGCTTTTTGGCACAGACCGCTACGGCATCAATATTTTTTTCCGGTGCGATGCGTAGTTTTTGCAGATTGCAGATCTCCAAAAGTACCCCTGGTATATTTTCAGACCTATACAAGCACTCTTCAAGATTAAACCACAAAAAAAAAAAAAAAAAAAAATCGAATTTTCTTAAATTAAACGTGTTGTGATACCCTTTGTTTTTTTTTTGTAGGTACTATCAACGATTACGATTCAATACTGCTCTGCTTTGTACAGGCACGGCACTGAGTGCCTTAAATTAATTTTTATGAACCCACCACAAATTAGAAAAAAAAGAAAGATAAAAGAAAGACATACAACAAAGAAGGGTGCAAAAAGGCGGTCACTTTTATATGTCTATAAACTTCAATCCTAGTGCAAAGACGGACGGAGGAAATGATATTTGCTATATTTGCATTATCGCAAAATATATATGTATATAAAACACGGAAAGAAGTAAACACTAGAAAGTTATATTCGAACCACTGCGAACCCTGCATAAATAGCGTTTTAAGATACATTTTATTTTGGAGTTAAACTCATTGCGGCTGACATGCAACGTGCTTTTGAGGGAACCTACACATTAGGCTTAAAAGGTCTACGAGCAAAATATTAAAGTCAAAATTTATTTTAAAAAAGTTGATGGGTGGAAAGCAGCAAAGCAAAACACACACAAGATTTGCACGAAAAAAGACCCATAGAGACTGCAAAAGAAAAAAAAAAAAAAAAAAAAAAAAAAACAACAGATATGCTGTTTTGGAACGAAACACAATTTTGAAACGGAAGAGAAGAGCAGAAGCGAGTAACACCACAAGGGTTTGCATAATGAGGCACTTTTTCGACTTTTCCATCGTAACTTTGAAGAATACAGTATGTAGCTGAGCTCTTTAATATTTTTTTTTAGGTACACATATTTGGGCTTCCACGGGACAGTGCTATTTGAAGCAGAATGTCCTCTGCCTATTTCCATAATTAAGTTTGCAGAATAGGACGAAAACGAGATGTCTGTTCTTTGTTGCAGCTATTTTAGTTTTTTGTTTTGGTGTTTGAAGAAAATACCTACATTTGTTTATCTGCAACGCGTAAAACGTTTTTTAATGACTTCAGTCATTGTAGAAGGAGATGGAATACAATAGTTTGTGAATGCCATTTACTCTCATTCCAGCGGATAATTATCTTACAAAGATGCATTACAGGAAAACATGACGCTGTTGGCTACTACCGGGAAAGAAAAACAATAATGAGACAAACCCAAAAAGAGAACGTTTGGAGCGTATCAAATCCGAAACACATTACGTGATAATCAGGAAACTTAACTCTATTCGCGACTGCAGCGACCTGTAGGGTCGTCACT